>NW_018127911.1:5309881-5314721 GCF_001952655.1 Monopterus albus
TCGTATCTAGTATCCTTAGTGTCATTGACACAGGCGAACCAGCACTCCTCATGTGCTGCCATCTTGCCAGGGCTCCCTTGAGAAAGAGTTTTAAACCTTTATGGGAATTACTCTAGTAAAATAAAGAATAAGTAAAAATAAAATACAATCAAACTATCAAATTCAGTTTAACTGCACTGGTTTGGTCTTGGTCTTGACTTGATCTCGCCTTACCTCGGTCTTGGTCTTGACTTGGTGTCAGACCCTTAAAGTCTTGGTCTTGGCTCGGCCTCGATTTAGGTAGCGTTGACCACAGCATTAGTTTCAACCAAACAAATTCCTTGGAAGCCAGAATGACCACATTTCACTTCAACATTTTGGGGGTTTTAATTACATTAAATTGCATGCCTGTTTTTGCTAGTTTGCTGTTTATATTTTCATTGTGGAGGACCACCGCTGTGTCTGAGAATTGCCCTCTGCAAAAACAGACAGAATGGCACATCCCCAGGGATGCTTCTTCTTCTTTTACTTCTTCTTCTCTCTCTCTCTCCCTCTGTGTGTGTGTGTGTGTGTGTGTGGCTACATTTGAGACCAGATCCCAATAAAGTATTCAGCCAAAAGGTCCAGGGTTGCAATGACTGTAAATGTGGTTCTCACGATGGAGGCTGGCTAAGATCGACTGGGTCAGTGCATCAATGGGAATTAGACTTTTTCTGATGTGAATTAGGGAACTGCAAGGCTGTATTAGCAGACAAAGGTATTTAGACTTATGGGAAATGCTAAAGATAGTTACCGCTTTGCATAAAAGCCAAAATGTCTATTATCATGCACTGAACCACTTTTTAAACAACAATAAACTACACAACATCCATACTGTCACTTCATTTACAGTCAGCAACTGAATTACAAATGTGTTTTTACATTCAGGTAAAAATCACAATTTATATAGATTGCAAAAGGTGTATTGATAATAAATAATTGCATTTTTATTTTTGGATGACGTGCAATAGCCAGTTGAACATATCTCCTGTAGTACTGAATGAGCTTTACATTTGAAAAGGTATTCTGTAATCAACTGACTTTTGTGTATGTATGTGTTTATGTTAATGACATGCATCCATATTCACATACAGTATTTACTGTGCTTTATTACACGCCTGTTTCTGGTCTTTGGCACTTTGATCAAGCTCCTATTTGCTGGGCAATAGGTTTGTATATATGGCAGTTACATTTTTAGACTAGAACCTGACCCAGACCTCATATGGATTTCAGATTCTAGGGTACATGGGCAGCCATGGCTTCTTTGGTACAGAACAAACCCAAAGCTTACTAACACCGGGGACTGTTAGTAGAACTCCACAATAAAATTATGGTGAGGCATAGATCCAGCCAAGGGTATGGCAACACTCCATCAATCAGTCTGTTATGGTAAAGTGGTTAGACAGAAGCCACTTTGAGTAAGAGGCATATGACAGCCTGCTTGGAGTTTGAAAGTCAGCATTTAAAACACTTATAGAGCATGAAAAAAGATATTTTGGTCTCTGGGCAGAAGTACAAGAACTGTGTCTGACATTGCTCATCGCTAATACCATCCTACAGTGAAGCACAATGGTGGCTACATCATGTCACAGGGGTGTTGCTCTGCAGCAGGGACATGGGGACTATTCGGAATTTGGGGAAGAGTGAATGCGGCCAAACCAGAGAGGCCCTTGGGGGTTTTACTGGATTAAGGGTCTGAATACTTTTGTAAATAATTTCAGTTTTTGATTTTTAATATATTGTCAAAAAGAGTGACTTACACATGTTGTATGTATGTATGTATGTCAGTGTTTTCTCAGGCTTACTGATGGATGTCAAGAGAAAGGTAAAGAATGCTGGAGCAAGAGATGTAGAGGTGAAGGCAGTAATGGTCATTGCTCCCTCCCTGGCATTCTGAAGTGCTGGTGGAGCAAGAGATGTAGAGGTGAAGGCATTAAGAGTCATTGCTCCCTCCCTGGCATTCCGAAGTGCTGAAAAACCCCCCTTAACCGGTGTTACATTTGTAGCACATGTATAAGTTGCCTTTTCACCTCTCCTCATCTGGCATGACAGTAGAGCGTTTATCCATAGAATTTGTTTACTTACAAGCAAGGACTTGGTGGAATAAAAGAAACAGGCCAGTCCCACATACTGCACCGTTCAGCTGCCAAATGGTTTGAGACTCAGTGACACATGTGGAGGAGAGGGTCATAAAAGACGTCCTCCTCTATGTTGACTGCAGTGTAATCTGCTTTAGTCTGACTTTTATGGGAGGGGGTTGAGAAGTGAATACAGTGCCATACAGGCATTATTTAACTCAAATAATTATTTTAAATCATCATTTTTCCCTTTATCCAATAGCTTGCATAGGATATTCAGCCTTGCTAGCAGTATGGTTCTAGGGATAGCCATGTTGGTCTGTCTGCCCCACACAGAACATCTACTGGGTGGGCTGGCTTAGCTTTTTCACTGACATTTCTTCAGCCCCCAGAAGATAAGGTGTGCCGACTTTGATGATCTCTTACTTTCTCAGACAGTGCAGTCATCAGGTCAGAATTTAAATGTGTCCAATACTTTGGTATGGTTAAATAATTGCAGACATCCCCATCATCCTCAGCCATTTACTGCCAACTAGCATGCTAACTACACTAAACCTGGTGACATGTGACCATTAAACCTCTTTAACTTCAGCATGTTGGCATTGTCATTGTTATTTGAGCATGCTGGCATCACACTAGTTAGGTCCAGCCTGACACAGCTGCTGGCACAGCTGCAGATGATTTGTCTTGCTAATACAGGGCCTTAGAGAATCGTCTGTTTTCTTACCACAGACTGGAAACAGTTAACCTACTTGATTCAGTGACATATTTCACAAAGCCTTTTCGCTGGTTGATGGGTAGTATGGTACCCACTGCAGTAGTAAGTGGGTTTGTTTCATAAATGCCTCTCCCTAAGGAATAGTATCTATGAGGTTATTCTTGGAACTAGTAAACAGTAATAGAGGACACTTCTAGCACTGTTTATGCATCATTATCCAAACAAGTCCTTAGGCAGCAAATATTATTGTTTAGGTCAGTCTCTACCCTAGACTGCAACTCACAGGACTTCTAGGGGCAGGCTTACTAGACCTTTTTCATTGTGGTAACTGTCACTGACAAACATACCAAACTTTGTCATAGAAACAGTCATTAACATACAGTTACAATTATAGAAACATCACAGTTTCATCAGGTTAAGGCACAAACACTGCTTGGTTAGGTTTAGGTTTAGTTACAATAGCCTTTGTTTTCATAGTAACAATAACAAGCACAGTTAGAGTTATGGAGCAGTCATGGATAGAAAACAATGTTTCACACTTCTGTTGGTGAAGTCCTACTTTTTTGACCAATGCATCTGCCCCAACCTTCTCCTAATGTGGACTTTGTCACTCTATCCTGTGCACCGCTACCTAGCTTCCTCCTTGTGTCATAATTACTACCATCGCTGGAGGTCACCTAACTACTGCATAACACATTACTGTTGGTCATAATAACCTGCTGGCAGAATTGACTTATAGCCTACACATACATCAGAATCTGTCTATCTAATCTAATTTGACTCATAGTTCTAAAGCAGACCTTTCTTTGTACCAATGGGAAATGCTAAATGTCCTCCCACTATAAATCACTGGGAGGTCATGTGTTTTCTTCTTGTAAAAGGATAGGTGTGTTTCTTGCCTCCGGGCTTGTAGTAGCAGTAATAATAAAATCCTGCACACCCGTCCCACCTCTGGGATCTCCTAGACTATATCAGGGATGATCTATTGATGTGATGAAGCTTTGAAAAGCGTACAGTGTGGTCTTCGCAGGTGTTGCCTCTAGTTTTGCTAGCGTCACTCAAAATTTCTTTAGTCATACAAAGCAGATTAAGCGCCGAGTCCCTTCCATATGTCTCTGAAGCTTGAATTAAGTCGGTTTGGAACATCTGTATTTTCCAAACTGATAGACCTCCAGTTTGTGTAATGTTTTCTGAATAGCTATCCAGCAGATGACTAAAAAACAGCTTGAAGTGAAAATGCTAATTGATTAAGAAATGGTGTCTTATGGTGAACTGTGTCAGATCATTACCAATTTTCCACTAAGCTCTGTGAACACAATGAGCCAAGGTTTGGATCCCTGCCTGCAGCTGCTACAGACACAGCCAGAATGAAACAACTGTATGCACGAATCACAGTAAAAACTTACTGCTGCACTTTCATCTGTCAAAAGAAGAATTGTGCGGACACTTTAAGGCTGTTAGGCTAAGACGTAGATGAAGTTAAAGAAAGCCTGACAGAAAGAAAGAAAGAACCATACACTACACCCAGTCAGGTGCATCTTGTAATGCACTGAATGCCCCCTCAGTTCCATTCTACTATTTTTTCCCTTCCCCGTTCCTGTCGCTGCTTGTCTGGATGCGTCTGACTCCAGAGAGTCCAGCTGTTTGTGCCCTTCCAAGTAGTGTTTCAGCGTTTTATGACTGCTATTTGCACCTTGTATAGCCCAGTGTGTAATTTGATGACTGTGGCTATTTAGGAAAGGCACTAGTGTGACCTAATCTTCTAACATAGTTGCTTGAATACACACACGTACTTGAAGAAAGCAGCGAATGCATGTTGTTTTGTTTAAGGCCAAGCTTAAACCTAAAGACTATGCAGATTTTACAAACAAAAGACATTATGAGAAGATTATCTGTGGGGTTTGCCTGCTGTAGCTTATAAAGACAAAAGAGGAGGCATATTGCTTTGTTTATGGCAGAAACATGTTGAATTCATTGTATATATAGGACACTTGGGTTACATATGGTTTTCTGTGCAATTTCTAGT
>NW_018127911.1:5314778-5321970 GCF_001952655.1 Monopterus albus
TGGTTGCAAGTTACAACATCAACATCTGATTGTATATCTCTTAACAAAATATATATCGGACATACAATAGATGGGAGGAAACAAAAAGATTTGCAGAGTGACTCATAGTTCTTGTTATGATGGTGTTCAAACAGGCAAAGAGTATTGAAAAGATTTTCACAAGAGTACTTTACAAAAAGTGCAAATGAAACCACAAAAGCCTTCAATTTCACAACATCTTAAAGAGCCTAAAATTCAGAAGGTGAGAGTTCTAAACAACCTGACTGTGGTCATGCTGCAGGCAAAGGGCAATCAGTGATCTATTTAACACATACTGTAGTATTGTACATGCCTGCATACAGAAAGTTGACAAAATTTTGTTGAAAATAAGCTCACAAATACTTTGTTTTTCTGAGAGACTGTGAAACTCGAGCATCAACATAGACCTCTGGAGATGATCCCTCACATGGCACCAATTTTTCTTTGTGACTTGCTGTACTTCAGCTCCACATTAATGCCCCATCTTCAACCCATCAACTACCCACCAGACGGAATAAATACTTTACGTGTGAAGTTTTGAAGGTTGACAGCAGCACCACCGTGACTTGGAACTAAACTATGACAATTGTTTGTGATTACACAGCGCCAGGGTGGGTTCCACACGGGTGACAAGATCACGCACCAGTTGTCACATGTGACTGTAACCAACAATCCTAGCTGGGCTTCCTGGAAATAATTACCTCTTGACCGTTGGCAGGCCACAGTAGAAGGTGGTAATGCATTAGCAAGCATCTCTCTTTTCTCTGTTTTTTCTTTTTATCAATAATTGATCCCCACCCTCTCATTCCCTAAAGCAAACTGCAGTTTTGCATCAGGATCAGTCGTCCAGAGTCAGTACTGAATTGAGTTCTGTGTTGTGAGGACAGCTACATCTGTAAGTTTTTGGAGGGTTTGACACAGAATAGAAATGACAGTACTGGTAAGTTGCTAATGTAGCAAAACATGTACATCATCTAGGACTTCACTGTGAAACATCCATTGTTTTTTGTGTTTTTAAAGGGTCTAAGGGATTGTAATCATCTCAGTAAGTACTGGGCAAAAAGTGTGTTTATGGTTGTAAATATGTTTCCAAATATATTTCTGCATTTGTGGTTATCGTTTGTCTGTCAAACCTTAGCTGCTATACAGTAGGAAATGATCATTATCTGACGCAGAAACACCTGTAAATTGCTCTAGACTGGCTTGTGCTAACACAGCATTTTGAGCAACCACCCCCACCTTTGACCATGAACTGCTTCGACATCCTAACACTTCAGGAGTCATACGGATGTATGCTGAAGTGTCAGTATTAATACTTTCTTTACCACAATATGTGATGAACTGTAAACTGTGCAGTCATTGTGGTCACAGCTGACAATATTGGCTTCTCTTCATCTGTACTGAGTTCATAATTTTCCTATTCTGAACTTAATACAGTCACAGTATTTTCCAAAGATTCTGTTCCACTAGTTTCCTGATCTGTGGCTGTTGGCTGGCGATCAAGTCCTGGGTTAGTGAGTTATGACAAATGGGGAATATCGGTACTGAGGATCATTGCAGCCACACTAAGAACATCACCAGCAGAAGTCTACCTGCAAGAATGAATGCACAAATAGATGCATGCAAACCTGTGTGCACATTGTACACACATAAAGATATACTTTCTAGAAACTGCCATACAAACAAATGTATATACATACACATGTACCTCAGGCCAGGCACAGTCTCATCACTGCCACTGTGTCAGGCGGTTTCTTTTTGCCAGCAGAAAGGCTGCAGTAATGAAGGACCTCACACTCTATTCACAACTCAATGAAAAAAGCGACTGTAGTCAATTAAATGTATTTTAGGGAAACCACTATTTGTGCCAAGTGCAGTTGCAGTCCAAACACTGTGTGCCAGTTGACTGTCAACACAGATGTGGTGCGTGTTTGGAGAGACTGAGAGAGACAAAAAAAAAGTGGCAGAGAGCAAGAGAAGGTAATATCCAAGTGTCTGAGCTGATAGAAGTTTATTGAAAATGGATTTTTTTTTAAGCTGAAAATGTCTCTGGCTCTTTGGGAGAAAGACAAACATACTGTCAGTTTGAGAGAGAGGGAGAATAAGGTCAGCTCAAGGAATCTTTTACTGAAACGTTAGAGTTTTATAATTTTCTTTAAATTTTTAATACATCAGTATTAGACTGGGGGATGCCTATATCTTGAGAAGCATGAGTGTATACATTTTATATGAGTGATATGCCGCCTCTTTTCAGTCTCACAGCAGCCCATTTATTTCAAACCCTATCTGACCAAGTCATATTTAGATTTTGTTGAGATAATGTCTGGCCCTGAACAGCAAAACGACAAATTTCTGACAGAGATGAATTGGGAAGCTAAATGAGTAGTTGGAGAATGTTATCTTTTGTTTTGCACTTTAGGGTACTGTTTCTACTTTGGGTGGAATGTGTCAGCTGTTTAGGTGAAGGATGTCAACAATATATACACCACAAGTCACGTTTTAATATTTTGTGACACAAAGCTTTTTAATTGTTGCAACAACATAAAAAAACATGATGTGATTACTGTGCTTTTTCTTATGAACCTCCCTAAAATACACACAAATTACCAAGGGTGCAGCAACATATTGCTCAGGCTACAAATATTTAAACACCACTGCTGAAAAGCTAATGGGACTGTGTTTTGCCTCTAGTCAGGTTTGATCAGAACACAGGATGGGGACTACTTTGTGAGACCTGTGTCCCCCAGGCTTGCCCAGAGAGAGAACTTCACAGCACCCTCCAGTCATCAGCCACACATCCTCTACAAGAGTGAAAGCAGCTCCCAGAAAGAGCAGAGAAGTCATCCACCTCCACGGCTTCAAAAGAGATTTGCAGATTTAACTCCTAATAAATCACGCAGACACACTGTCACCAAGAGATCCACAAACTCTCATACAGATCCCGCCTACAACGCAGTTAATGAAGATCAATATGGGGTCCAGGAAAAACCGCAAAGTGACTTTCACCATTATCGCCATGGCCACACTTACAACAGCAGTCATGGTGACCCATTGGAGCATCATCTAAGCCGCCATCACCACGCCAGTGACTACAGACACTGGGAGAAGCAGAGGCAACACTTCTGTGGGAGAAGGAAGAAATGTATGTAAGGGCAATTTCTCATTCTAATCCACAGAATGCAGCATTAGTATAGGGTGTCACTCATCCTCACCTACTGCTTTATGTTGATGTATGAAACATCTGCCTCTGTTTCACATGCAAAAATTTTAGTTGGGAGCAGGTTCCAGTTTAGTCTCAGCAAGAAAGTAGCCAGTGAAAACATAAAGAGAAGAAAACAGACAAACACTGCACAAATCATTCTGCACTGGTGATGCAGGATGTCCTTTTAAAAAAACATAAGCAACCCACAATAGGATTTAAATAAAAGGTAAATGTTACATATATATAGTCTTCCACCAAAGGGATATTTTTACTCTTGACAAAATTAGATTAAATGACTTATTTTGCTCAGGATATTGGTATTTCCATGTAGTCCTTTTCCCCTTTTCACTCCTTCAAATGAAAATAGTTAACATCTGACAATTGAATAAATATGTCCCGCCTGGACATACTTCTGACTTTGTTAGCTTTTGAGTGTAAGAATATATTCTTTAAGTTTCCAGATGTTAACTAAATTAGTGATTTGAACTCGGAGAGGTTAAGCAACATGTCAGGAGAGATCAACTCACTTACAGGTTCACAAAGAAAAGAAAAGGACTGACATAATAATAATACTGGTCGTTGACCTTTGTGGTGAACTCTGTCAGCAGGCAGCCCTACATGGCTCTGGTTGTTTGGTGGAATGGGAACACAGAGACATCATACCAGTGTTTCTATGTTCATTTTATTGCTTTGAATGTCAGTATATTTACAATTTACAAAAGCTTACAGTACTGTGATTTTATAACACAGCATTATTAAAAATAGATAAGTATATACCCCCTACTGTGTTAAAGTGAGAAAGCAAGTGAAGACTGGGGAACTTAGAGGATGTTATAACTTTTGAACATAATGGCAACATATTTGCTCACTTTCCTTGGATAATTGTCCCAACGACTTTCAGAGGACTGTACTATTTCATGTGATGACAAGTGTTTCTTCTGAAGAATATTATCTCAATTTATACTGACATTTTTGGCCAACTTCATTAGTAATTTAACCTGGAAAAGGTTAAGGGAAATGTTTTATGCTCACTTTACACTGTGACAAATGTTTGCACTCAAGAAATTATAACAAGATTGGCTAGCACTGCTGGTGTCACAGGGGTCATTTGGAGGAGAGCAGGCAGGGATTGGACTGGTCACCATTAACACTAGTTGTCTGTCCTCTGTGAAAACACAATATTTACATTTTCAGAGAGTGACATCACTGAATACCTGTGCTGTGTTTTAGTCAAACAGGCACTTTGGTCACTCACCTGCTTTCCACATATATGAGCAAACTCACTAGCCTTTATCGCAACCAGGCAGTGATAGGTGAAGGTTTAGACAACTTCAGACAATGACAGTGAAGGTGTGAGGTGATAATGCAAAAGCCACTGTGTTTTTAGGCTGTGTTTTCCTTTGTCTATTGACCTAATTGACCTCTTGTCATAATCATGTCATAATGTAGAAATTAGTATGGATGTGTTTCTCAAAAGCAGACTTAAAAGGGAGGAACTGTTCATTTGATATTGAGATTAAGTCTTTGTTTGCCTAAATCACATCTTCACTTAACAAGTATGTGCTGATAAGGCTTCACAATAAGCTCGTATTCTGATTTTATTGCAATTTGGTTCACTATGTTTTATAAAAACAAATTCCCCTTAGGAGGGAAAGCTTATCTATCATACTATATTAAAATATCTAACATTGTGTTTTGTTGACAGAATATGAAATTGCTCAGAAATTTCCTTGAAGAACACAGTGGATTTGGATTTGTATGTAGACATTATGTAGCTTCTGCTGAATGCACAGCATATCACATAATCTGATTTCACGCTATCCTTAGTGGCAGCATAACACTGAGACTGCCAGAGTCAACATCAGAAAAAAGGTCTCCAGTTTATCCATGACATCAGGTCATGAAATTAAGAATATACTATGGTTAATCATTCAATATGGCGGTCAGCTGCTTGTCGAAATAACTGGTTAACGCTCATCAGCGAAGACGGCCATTGTTTTATCTGAACAGTTTTGTTGTTGTTGTTTTGTTTTGTTTTTCTGCCAGCAACCACCCACCATACCATAGTTTGTTCCTAATCATATTGACTCTGTAGCCACAGCGTGTTCTGGACAAAGTCACATGCTTTGTTCAGTTGTTACCTAATAATTTTGCTTCATAATGGTATATGAATTTTATTTCCCTTTATCTTTCCCCATCTGTTTTGTTTAGACATGCCCAAACCCCCAGAGGAGGATGTTTTTATCCTCCCAGATGAGTACAGATTCATCCCCAGGAACAAAAGGGCAGTGCTGATGAAGAACCAAGTCAATCAGAAGCTCAATGTGGAGACGCTGGTGGTGGTGGACAGAAAGATGATGGACAACCACGGCCAGGAGAACGTTACCACATATGTTCTTACTGTGCTTAATATGGTGAGAGACGCTTAATATCAACTCAAAGCTTTCCATAGTTTGGGATTTAGAGAACAGACACCCCGTCTTTCCGTTTCATTTACTGTATGGGAAAGATCACATCTACAAACATGAAACTGATATCTGGGTGAGATCATCACTACGATGCTGACAATCTCCTGTCATCCGTCTCAGCTGATCTGCAAGCAAATTCTGTCACGCTTGTTTTGCTACTTAACAACTGACTGACAAATCCAAAGATAATCCATCTATTTTGAAAACATAGAAACCAAGTTGGAGCAGTCATAGCCTGTCTTAGAGGAGTCACTTAAATACAGTATGGAGTTTCACTGAAAACACCCAACCCCCTCCCACACCTGCCAGCTCTCGTAGGTCTTAAAAATATTATCCAGTATTTGCTGAAAATTAAATCTGATAAGCCATTTCAGCATTTGTGTAGATTTATGTTTTCTTCAGCAGTGGGATGGAAAGATTTCAAAAACATTTTATAATGTCTGCTTTAGAAAAGAAACATACTGGGTGTTATGTACCGCAAAACACTGAAACACTATGGAAACTGGTTTGATTGTTTCTTTTTTAAAGCAGTGAAAACACAGTGAATCACTGTGCAAGTCTGAAACGTTGTCAAGCGCTGGTGTTCCAGGATATCTTAGTTTAAATAAGTGGGCTCAATTTCCTCTTTGACCTCTGAATATTGCTTGAATTCACTAACAAAGCACAGCTGTGTGTGTCTTCTCATGAGTCAGCGAAGAGGAACACCAAATATCGGGAACATAAGGAACAAATAGAAAAAAGGATTAGTGACTGGCACCTGAGATATTCACAGGACCCAAGAGAAAGGCAGAGAGCGAACAATAGCAAAAGGTCAGGAGTCCACTTTCAAAGCCAAAACTGTTATGACTAATGGTCAGATATGTACAAGAAGAATTGGAAACAGCAGTTGAGGCTATCATAACTCAACAATATCATCAAAAGAACTTTGTATATTATTTCTACAGGAATGTGAGGTTTGTGATCTCATACATTTGATACAGGCCTCTCGATTATACGTATGTGTCTATACATATATACTGTAGATTTAAAGGTAAAGGCATTTTCTCTATTAGCAGTATTTTCAACACTCCCCATACAAAGACTAAAACCAATGATGATTTACCACTACTAATGTCTGTCAGTTTGTCAGTACTAGATTAGCTTATTTTTCTGTGCCGTAGACCTCCATTGTTGTTCAAAAATGATCAGAAACACACTTAAACGCAGCGTCGCGCTGGCTGACGTTTCCTCTTTACGAATCACCAGACCCTGATATTTTTTAAAGCTGGGGCCCCAAAGGCTCCAGAGAGCCATAACCTTTTACAACATCTGAAGTAAGCATGAGTCAAGGGCCCATGCACAGGATCTCTGGATATTTTTCTATTAGAATCTTGTGTTTCAAAATGAAGAAATATATCACTAAGTGCAATGTTGTGTTTCCCTGATGTGTTTATAATTGATTGACAGACATTAACAGTGAGCAGAGGCAAATGACTGTTGGTTTTAGTCTCTGTATGGGGAGTGT
>NW_018127911.1:5322588-5326081 GCF_001952655.1 Monopterus albus
CTCACCTGCTTTCCACATATATGAGCAAACTCACTAGCCTTTATCGCAACCAGGCAGTGATAGGTGAAGGTTTAGACAACTTCAGACAATGACAGTGAAGGTGTGAGGTGATAATGCAAAAGCCACTGTGTTTTTAGGCTGTGTTTTCCTTTGTCTATTGACCTAATTGACCTCTTGTCATAATCATGTCATAATGTAGAAATTAGTATGGATGTGTTTCTCAAAAGCAGACTTAAAAGGGAGGAACTGTTCATTTGATATTGAGATTAAGTCTTTGTTTGCCTAAATCACATCTTCACTTAACAAGTATGTGCTGATAAGGCTTCACAATAAGCTCGTATTCTGATTTTATTGCAATTTGGTTCACTATGTTTTATAAAAACAAATTCCCCTTAGGAGGGAAAGCTTATCTATCATACTATATTAAAATATCTAACATTGTGTTTTGTTGACAGAATATGAAATTGCTCAGAAATTTCCTTGAAGAACACAGTGGATTTGGATTTGTATGTAGACATTATGTAGCTTCTGCTGAATGCACAGCATATCACATAATCTGATTTCACGCTATCCTTAGTGGCAGCATAACACTGAGACTGCCAGAGTCAACATCAGAAAAAAGGTCTCCAGTTTATCCATGACATCAGGTCATGAAATTAAGAATATACTATGGTTAATCATTCAATATGGCGGTCAGCTGCTTGTCGAAATAACTGGTTAACGCTCATCAGCGAAGACGGCCATTGTTTTATCTGAACAGTTTTGTTGTTGTTGTTTTGTTTTGTTTTTCTGCCAGCAACCACCCACCATACCATATCTTTCCCCATCTGTTTTGTTTAGACATGCCCAAACCTCCAGAGGAGGATGTTTTTATCCTCCCAGATGAGTACAGATTCATCCCCAGGAACAAAAGGGCAGTGCTGATGAAGAACCAAGTCAATCAGAAGCTCAATGTGGAGACGCTGGTGGTGGTGGACAGAAAGATGATGGACAACCACGGCCAGGAGAACGTTACCACATATGTTCTTACTGTGCTTAATATGGTGAGAGACGCTTAATATCAACTCAAAGCTTTCCATAGTTTGGGATTTAGAGAACAGACACCCCGTCTTTCCGTTTCATTTACTGTATGGGAAAGATCACATCTACAAACATGAAACTGATATCTGGGTGAGATCATCACTACGATGCTGACAATCTCCTGTCATCCGTCTCAGCTGATCTGCAAGCAAATTCTGTCACGCTTGTTTTGCTACTTAACAACTGACTGACAAATCCAAAGATAATCCATCTATTTTGAAAACATAGAAACCAAGTTGGAGCAGTCATAGCCTGTCTTAGAGGAGTCACTTAAATACAGTATGGAGTTTCACTGAAAACACCCAACCCCCTCCCACACCTGCCAGCTCTCGTAGGTCTTAAAAATATTATCCAGTATTTGCTGAAAATTAAATCTGATAAGCCATTTCAGCATTTGTGTAGATTTATGTTTTCTTCAACAGTGGGATGGAAAGATTTCAAAAACATTTTATAATGTCTGCTTTAGAAAAGAAACATACTGGGTGTTATGTACCGCAAAACACTGAAACACTATGGAAACTGGTTTGATTGTTTCTTTTTTAAAGCAGTGAAAACACAGTGAATCACTGTGCAAGTCTGAAACGTTGTCAAGCGCTGGTGTTCCAGGATATCTTAGTTTAAATAAGTGGGCTCAATTTCCTCTTTGACCTCTGAATATTGCTTGAATTCACTAACAAAGCACAGCTGTGTGTGTCTTCTCATGAGTCAGCGAAGAGGAACACCAAATATCGGGAACATAAGGAACAAATAGAAAAAAGGATTAGTGACTGGCACCTGAGATATTCACAGGACCCAAGAGAAAGGCAGAGAGCGAACAATAGCAAAAGGTCAGGAGTCCACTTTCAAAGCCAAAACTGTTATGACTAATGGTCAGATATGTACAAGAAGAATTGGAAACAGCAGTTGAGGCTATCATAACTCAACAATATCATCAAAAGAACTTTGTATATTATTTCTACAGGAATGTGAGGTTTGTGATCTCATACATTTGATACAGGCCTCTCGATTATACGTATGTGTCTATACATATATACTGTAGATTTAAAGGTAAAGGCATTTTCTCTATTAGCAGTATTTTCAACACTCCCCATACAAAGACTAAAACCAATGATGATTTACCACTACTAATGTCTGTCAGTTTGTCAGTACTAGATTAGCTTATTTTTCTGTGCCGTAGACCTCCATTGTTGTTCAAAAATGATCAGAAACACACTTAAACGCAGCGTCGCGCTGGCTGACGTTTCCTCTTTACGAATCACCAGACCCTGATATTTTTTAAAGCTGGGGCCCCAAAGGCTCCAGAGAGCCATAACCTTTTACAACATCTGAAGTAAGCATGAGTCAAGGGCCCATGCACAAGATCTCTGGATATTCTTCTATTAGAATCTTGTGTTTCAAAATGAAGAAATATATCACTAAGTGCAGTGTTGTGTTTCCCTGATGTGTTTATAATTGATTGACAGACATTAACAGTGAGCAGAGGCAAATGACTGTTGGTTTTAGTCTCTGTATGGGGAGTGTTGAAAATACTGTTAACATAGAAAATGACTGGCCGTATCCTTTAACTATAGTAACTGTAATAATATCTAAACTTAATTCTGTGTGAGAAGATTTTAATAACTGCATATTTGATGACAGAATACATAATGTCAGGCCATTGTAATCTCTCTGAAAATGTCTACACTCACCCAATGTTAGTTTAACTGGGTAATAGCAAATCAGGTTTGGAATAAACAGCTGAGCCTATGTTCAGCAAGAAGGTGTATTTGATTGTCTCAGTGCCAAGACTTACAAGTCTTTAGCCTGTTAAAATCACTTTACAGATATATTTATCTGTCATCAGAATTTGCCATTGTTACAGAACTGATAAGGCCAGTGCAGACAAGTAAATGTGTTACTAAGCAATAGTGTTAATGTTTGTTTACATGTCTTCTAGGTCTCCAGTCTCTTCAAAGATGGCACAATAGGTGGGAACATTAACATAGTGATAGTGGGCCTCATGCTTCTGGATGAGGAGCAGGTGAGCAAATTAAAGCATGTCAGACGATGCCCCTATATGTCCAAAAATCCAGGATCTTAAACAGCAAAGACTGTGACTGATGGGAGAGATTTTTGATGCCTCTGTGGGGCTGAAAGGTTTGGATATTTTGTCATGATATCTGGCTGTTTCCTGTTTTGGACTTTTATTTTGAAGGGACTTTCTTCATTGTGCCACTCCCACCTACCTCAGCTTTACTCTGGCCATTGATTACCTTCAAGTGCTTTCACCTGTTGCTCATTATCCTGCTGGCTCAGCCTTTATATCCAATTTCACCTCAGCCAGTCTGACTGCTGGTTCATCTGTGCTTTACACCCTGTGTTTGTCACAGCCTCCCCCCCCCCCCTCCTTCCGCCTTTTTTCTTGCCTGTGATC
>NW_018127911.1:5326092-5340345 GCF_001952655.1 Monopterus albus
TGTCCTCGCCTGGTTCCCCCATCTGAGACCTGCCCCTCATGCTTTGAATTTTGATAGCTTGCTTCTGGTTTGCTATTTTTGTTTTCTTTGTTCCCAGTTCATGGTTTGTTGTAAGCTCCCTGACATTTGGTTAGTGCATTCTGTTCTCATAATTTGCTTGGTTCCTAGCACATGCAGTTTTCAGATTATGCTCCCTCGCTTGGCCGTTCTTCCCCGTGTCATTAGCAGTGTTGGGCTTGTTAATCAAAAAATGTAATGTATGACTTGTTTTATAAATTAATATTATCCTACTTTAATGGTGGTGAGATGAAGCCTTCCAGCCAATTGGTTTGCAAAAGGGTTTATTTCTGGAGGCTTCATGTACACACAAACCCCCGTGCTGGTCACTGACTGTAAGATGGGCAGATGTGTTCATAGTCATTGTAACTGTATATGATACTCTCAAAGTTGTCTCGCCACAGTTTGGGCATGGGAGTAATGACTGCCATATAACTATGCATTCTCCTCTTGTGAGCACAAGATAACCCATTCAAACCATGTGTTTTGTCTCCCGTTATTAATCCTCTTGTGAGCACAAATAGTAAGAATAAGACTTTCTTGGCTGATACATTCTAATCAATGTTCTGTGATACCAAAGTGAACCTCCTCCTTTGCAGCAGTAGTTGAAAAAGTCATAGATTAGTGACAGGGGGATAATTATGTTTTCAAACTGTGGCAGTGTTAACAAGGGAGAGGAAAGTGAATATGCTTGTAACAGAGAAGGGCAGTGAAGGTGCTTGTGTAACTGATGTAGGGGGACACTTTATTCATTTTTATTTAAAAACAGTATTTGTTCAACAGTGTTGGGGTTTAAGCGATTCTTCTTTTTGGAAATGCGTAACTCACAAACTTTCATAACTCCAACACTACTCATGAACTGTGTAGAGATTCCTTGAGCTTTATAGTATCTGCCAATACATCATGGTAAGATTCGAACCACTTCTTGAACCGCTACACGCAGCGAGGCGTCAAATGTCATCGATGACATCACTCACCATAAACAATACAAGCCTCGATACACGTCACTAAATACTTCCTGGATTTCTTGATACATGCTTCGAAGCATCGGCACCGTAGGTCCCATCACTACCCTACTTATTATCCCCTTTTAGAAGTAACTCTTTACACTAGTCATATTACTTTACACCCCACAGATTGGTAATTGTGTCCTTTCTTCTCAAAATGCGCTTCCTGGCTGCGAGAATGTCGGGGTAATCACTGGTAAGGGCAGCTAAGGTTACAAACTAGCTAGAAAAGCACACTGGCTCAAAATGATGACAAAGAAAAGCCTTTTAAACTTTTTTTTCTTAAAAACCTGGGGGATTGTTGGTGACTGTGACTGGTATTATTTTTGGTATGCTTGTTCACATTGAAAACAACTGATCATTAAAGCCTGGTTTCACTCCACCTGTCTCTGTATTTGGGTCTTCTCCATGCAAAATCATGACAAAATGAACCAGCCACCAATGGCCCCCACAGATTGTGTTACTGAGAGATTTTTAGTGCTTGAGGGAGAGGCGGAGCAGTCAAGTCTGAGATGCAATCGGGTCACTTTGCTAGAGGAGCTTAGTGTTTTGTTGGAGTTAGGGGTTGGCCCAAATCTGTCAGATCTCAGACTATACTCTTCCCTTTGTGATGGTGGTTTATCTCAATGTTGTCGTTCCTGTGTCTTTGTGGGTCAACAGTGACACCACGTCTCCTGTTCCTGTGTTTCGATGGGTCAGCATGCATGCTGGTGCTGCTTCCGATGCTGGCCTTTTGTTTTGGGATGTGTAGAAGCCATCCCTGGGAGGGGACTTGGCCCTCATACTTTGAACTTTGGTTATGTCCTCATTTGTTTGTTCTGTTCTTAGTTTATTGTTATAAGCTTACTGGTGTTTGGTTCACTCCTAGAACACCATTTTCAGTTTGTGCTCCCTGGCCTGGCTATTCTACTTTGCCCCACCTGTGTTGTCAGTCAGGCTGAGCTCCTTGGTTCTTTCCGTTTTACCTCTGTCATTATTTTTGGTTTGTTCGCTTTGAAAATGATTAAAGCTTGGTTTTTCTCACAACCCATTTGTCTGCATTTGGGTCCATGCAAAACCATGACATATTTCTCACATAAGGACTTTGGTTCCATATAGGTGAAGGCACTCCATGAATGCAGACAGGCATATGCCCTTACCTACCCTGATCCTGTGGTAGCAGTGACAATGAGGAGTTTGAGGGGAAAAACAATATTTTGTTTTAGGCCTGAAAGTTAAGATCTCTGGTTTCTCAGAGAAACCCACCAGTTCATCTAAGTGTATACTTTCAGTGTATACATTTCCATGGATAATTGCCAGATTCAGCAGAGATTGTTGTGGAGTGAGGGTGATAGAAAGACAGCATGAGAAAAAGGGAAAGACAGAGGGAGGGCTCAAGAAACAGCTGAGGTTCTGTCAGAGGAAGAATCACGCAGTTCGAGAACAACAAATCCACCTCTGATGTCAACAGATTTCAGTTTTAAGAGGTTAATTTTCTGTGACAATGCTATATTTTAATGTTTGTTTTTCTAGTAGTGACACCTATTTTGTCAGTGTCCCCTCTCACATCGGCAGGTTACCTTTAACCTACAGTATGTCTAAAGATCTTGCTAATTGATTGCAAAGACTAGAGAATGTGTTGGTAATCCAACAACTGACAATTACAATACCATCACTTTATTATTCTATAAAGTTATGAGGTGGTTTTATTGATATTTGTCTAAGCAGGAGATGGATGAATAAGATTTTTCTCATTTACAGTAAATCAACTAGTTTTCTTCCTTAAAGACAATCGTGTCTCTTTCTGCCTCTGTTTCTTTTATCTCACAGGATGGTTTGGTGATCAACCACCATGCAGACCACACACTGAACAGCTTCTGCCACTGGCAGTCCACTCTGGGAGGCAGACAAGGCCGGCACCATGACCATGCCATCCTTCTCACAGGACTTGACATTTGCTCGTGGAAGAATGAACCGTGTGACACTCTTGGTACGTCTTTATTGCTTTGTTTATTGTCGTACAGCCAAAAAGAAAATCATTGAAAAGGAGATTCTGCAGTAATACAATGCCAAAGTGTAATTTGAAATGATACAAAGGAACCCAAGAGAATGGAGAGATCTAAATGTAGAAATAAAATTAAGTGAGACAGTAACAGTAATTTTCATAGCACTCATTCATTTTCATGAAGCCATCTGAATAATGCCTGTCCCAGTTTGTTTTTCTCACTCTTGATAGAAAAGTCATTTTTACAGAACTTGTTGTCTTTCTCTGGGAAATTGTGTCTTTCCTTACCTGTAGCTGTTTGTACAATAATATGGAACAATATGAAGTGTAACACCAGATAATGGAAAAAATAATTATGAGCATTAAGATGCAAATTGAAATATATATAATACAAGGTCTAAGTTCAGAAAATTGAACATACTATTTATGATTTCACATTCAAAGTGCTCTATAGCTGTTAGCTACACAGACCAGGCTCAGCTACTTTAAACAAACACAACTCAGTCCTCATGAGTGTACACAAACAACAGCTTGTTTGTGGTAATGACCATGCCAGCACATAGTCTTCCACACTACGAGTTAAATACTTCCATTGTGTGTCCCAGAGATACACGGTGACATGCATGCAAACATTCCAACGGGCACACACTACTGTCAAACCCCAGACTCAAGTGTTGAACATTAGCCCTAATCACTGCTGGGCCACTGCTAGGCACAGTTCAAAAGTGTGTGTGTGCGCGCGTGCAGTCAAAAATGTGTTTGTGCCGACTAATTCCCAAAAGTGCAAAATGACCATTAGTACCAGTCAGTATACTGTACAGTATAACACAGTTTATTTGGATTACTGCTACAGTCCTATCCCCCAATGTTTTCCTCCATACTTCAAGACCATTAAATAAATAAGCTACCTGTTTCCTGACCCAAAAAAGGAACTAAATGGCAGTTCTCATAGTCAATCGATCTGCTTATGTTTGATATCATTATTCACATTCACAGACAAACTTTAAGGGAGTCTCCCTTGGGTATAATCCTTTCTGATTCAGAGCCAGGGGTAACATGTGTGACTGTCTATGTGATGAGAGAGAGAGAGGGGGAATGGACAGAGGCAGGCAGAAATGTAGCTGTACAGTATCAGTGATTTTAACAGAGAAGGAGGGATATGAGAGAAGTTGAGAATGTTAAGTGAAAGTTAACAGGGAATCTGGGAATGTTGCTACAGTCCTGTTTAAACATATGACGGGGTTTTAACCTGGGAATCTGGGAATGTTGCTACAGTCCTATTTAAACATATGACAAATGGTGTGTTTGAGATGTGTACATATATAATATGCATGCAGTCCACAGCTAGCTCAGCCTAGAGTGTGGTTTCTGTTTTCTGTATGATAGAACCTCATTGATTTTGCACTATTACTAGGCAAGTTAAAAGGTCCAGTGTACTGTGGTGACACTGGTTATTGTAATCAGTTAAATACAGTTTGTTGGATCTGAACAAAATAAAATTATGACACAGTGTAAAGTCTGTAAAACTCTTTCACTGGTTTTGCAGGTTTTGCTCCAATTAGTGGGATGTGCAGCAAGTACCGGAGCTGCACCGTTAATGAAGACACTGGCCTGGGTCTGGCCTTCACCATTGCCCATGAATCTGGACACAAGTAAATTTTATCTCATGATAAAGAAAAAGTCCGTTCATATTACCCAGTGTGCAGACTGTGATTAAAAAGTATCTAAATGATCTAATACCATTTTATTAGATTGTATTATATAAATGATATAGCACAGCGCACGCTTGAGGAGCTAAAAGATGCTTTAAAACCTTTTTGTATCTCCACATGCAACAATTTGCAAGCTGAGGTTGAAGATTTAATGCTTTAGGTACCATAGTAATGCAGTGAGATTTCTGCTTTCTCACAAACACAATTATATGGTATAGCCATGTGTATACCTGTCTTCTACTGCTGGATTAAATAATAGGAAGTTGTGCCATTAACATGAAGCCCTGTCAGCATAACCTGTGTATAGCAAATCTTTTGTACCTTCCTCAGTTTCGGAATGGTCCATGATGGGGAAGGGAATGTTTGTAAGAAGTCAGAGGGCAACATCATGTCTCCCACATTAGCTGGTCACAATGGTATCTTCTCCTGGTCTCCCTGCAGCCGCCAGTATCTCAGCCGCTTCCTCAAGTAAGCAGCACAACTTCTGTTGCAACTATGCTTTTGTTGTAGTAAACAATGCTAAAAGATTTGATTTAAGAAGCACTCGTTTTAAATGCTGAAATTTATGGCTAACACTGACTGAAGTCTTGTTTTTTTAAGACTGAAGTTTTTAAATGATTTAAGAAGCACTTGTTTTAAATGCTGAAATTTATGGCTAACACTGACTGAAGTCTTGTTTTTCGAAGACTGAAGTTTTTAAAAACAAAAAAGCTACATCACATCTATATGGCATATTGATGAGTAAAGAGTGAACCCTCATGTGCAACAAAGGTGTAATCACTGTATAAGTTTATAAGATGGCTCTTGGCAATAGCCACTTTGTTTACATGCATTGTTTATGACATGTTACTAATAGCTGAACATGTTGAAGAAGAAGCATGAGAGCAGCAGATATATCAGTTACAAATGCTGCTCTGATCTAAATACTGCCATGTGAATAACTACTTGTTATTCACATGGCAGTATTATGTTAACTATTACAGGATTTGCTTTATTTTGCAACAGGCCCACTGTGTGTGTGTGTGCGGGGGGGGGGGCCCACACTGAAATATATCGCTGACGTAGCAACTAAGTTGAGTGATATCTGGCGTTCCTATTCTCCTGTATGTGTTGTTTTACAGATTGCATATGTGTCAGGGTACATTTAGGTTAAAGTGTCTGTGGGAAAACGTTGTCTGTTTTCATGCATAGAGCCTGGCCACCCAAGTGAGAAAATAAGCATCACAGACATAGTGCCCATGTGACCTAGCCTGTTTCTGTGTGTGCATGCTTGAAACCAGATAGCCCAGAGCAGTGTCCTCCACTAAATTTACCAGTGTGTTAACTGAACTGTCAGGTCTCCCTCCTCAGAGTGGTGGAGACAGACAGTGTATTTCTTTGCTGAGTTATTAGAGCTGGGGTGACCTCACCCTTGTTAGGCCTGTCAGCATTATATTAAACTCCCATCACCCCCAGAGGCCATGTGGAAGGGATATCTATATCACCGGACCAACCAAAGGTTGTCTTCCTGTATAATCACCGAATGATAAAAATGTTGAAATACTGTACGTTTCCCTAATTGCAATCAACAATGTTATGGTATTTAAATATTTTTAGCCAACTGTCTCGTTGAATTAACTGTGACTCTTTAATGTCTCTGCCTTTATGCTATGGAGAGAAGTACTGTGCCAGTCACAGTTTACATTACACTCACTCTAAATCTGCCTCTCCTCAGCCACCTATGACAGAAAGGGCTGGATGTATAGACAGCTGAGCTCTTTGTCATGCCTAAAATGGACAGACAACTTTCATGTTTTTCTTTGGATGAGTATTTGTATGTGCATGCATGCCTGACCACGTTTTATTTTTGGGACTGATGATATGTTTATACTGTCAAAATGTATTTTTTTTTTCCAAAAACTATGTGAATAATGTAGAGTATTAGAATATCAGAACACGTACTGGACAGTTATTGTTGACTGCAAACACACTGGGTTCATAAAGCAGCATAAGATATTCCCCACACACACAGGCACACATTTACTCTGCTAAAGCAATCAGGACCACTCACTAACGCGTTGAAGCACTCCAACATATTTTGCCTTTCATGCTCTTTCCACCATGTTTTTGTATCATATTCCCCTGACAGGCATGTTTAAGCTGTAAAACATCTTTGTATAGTAACCAGTGATATCAGTTAACATTGGAAATCCCCGCTGGTGTTAGGATATGAGCGATATGGGCAAGTGGACATAATTGAGTGTCTGATGCAGTAAAACCTTTGCTCTCAGGGCTTGAAGTGGGCAACTTGTTATGTCTCTATGGAAACACTTTACAGGGCTCTCTCTAAAGTGGATAACAATGGAATATGATGAATTGATGCTCTCAGATGTGAAACGTCTGCGAGCACAGCGGGGAGGCATTAATAAAGTTTTGCACTGAATCACGTCTGTCTGAATGTTTATGTCTGTGTGCATGTTGTATATCCTCAGAGATGTTCAAAGATTGATTCATTCTTTCTCTCTTGTCTCTCAACTTTTTCTTCCCCCCTCCTCCCCTGACTCATTCATCTCTGCTCCCCTCTCCCTGATGCTATCCTCCTTCCAAACTCTTGTGCTCTCTCCCTCATTCTTACTCCTGTGTCCTTTTCTTGACTTACTTTTCCTCTTACTCTCCTTCTCCAGTTCTGCCCAGGCTCTGTGCCTATCGGATGAACCCAGAGCACTTAAGGAGTATCAGTACCCCGAGAAGCTGCCCGGCGAACTGTACGATGCAGACACACAGTGCAAATGGCAGTTTGGGGAGAAGGCCAAACTCTGCACCCTCGATTTTAAGAAGGTTAAATTGATTTTTATTTGATTATGCCACCCCATGCAAATTTACAAATCCCATGGCACGATTCTGTCAGGGGTTTTCTCAGCACACTTGCTGGAAGTTCTTAATTTAAAAACTATTTGTTGGCAACTGTTTCCTACTGTAGGAAAAAAAAACTTGAGTGGATTGGGGCTCGAGGGAAAAGAAAGAATAAAGGAAAGAGGAAGAAAAGAGAGACTGGTTAGGATTACATGCCCTCATGTGCTTACCCATACATGAATGCATATTTTCTCTCTCTCTGTCTCTCACTCACTCACTCACTCACACACACACACACACACACACACACACACAAAAACAGTGAGCTATAATGCTGCCCATGAAATACAGGGATGGAAAGCTAAATATAGAGTGGAGTGTTGCCAATGGGAATCTCTTCTTGTTGCTCTCCCATTGTCTCATTACTGCTGATATTGCTGTTTGAGATACTCTGCCTGACTTCTGATAGGATTTAGATTACTTCAGTGTTTAATGACATGCTATACAGTGAGGTAAATGACTGTTGTTCATATATCTGGATTAGAGATATACATGAGTCCAGCATGGTTCCCCACCAAAACCTCACCTGGTCAAGTGGCATTTATTTTCTTTTCAAGCAGGCAAAGATCATATTCCGTTATATGTTTATTACTGAGGTCATGGTTAAAGGTGATGTTGTACTGAGCTATATTATATTCTGAGGTGTTCATAATATTCTGACCCTCCCATGTATGTAGCTGGGGAGGACAAAATCATACACCTTTGAATATGATATAGTCCAGTACAACAGCACCTTTAGCTATGACCTCAGTAATAAACGGATAATTAAACTGAGACATTTATGACAATTTCACCAAAAACTAAAGGTGAAAGTGTTGCATTGAGTTGCATACAATGTATTAGGTACATACAGGTGTACCTAATAAAGTGACCAGTGAGTGTCTATCATATTCATAGAGTCATTAAAGTGAACTCCACTGACATTGTGTAAGCTTAATGAACTCCACTAAATGGTGGTAAAATTACACAATCAAGATTAAATTGCCAACTGAACAGAGTGAGAAACAAGACTCTGAGGAGCCCCAAAGACCCAGTTCACTGTACAGAAATGAATTTGTCATACTTTAATTCAATTAATTGATAAATATAAACACAGTTTGCAATGCTGTGTTAATAATGGGATCCTGTGTCCAATTATGCGTCCATCGCCTTATGTTAATGCCGTCCATATTTTACTTATTCTGCTTATATAGAATATATTCTCAAACAAGCTTTCATCTAATCAGCTTATAATCAAACAAAGTTGGGGTACAGATGTGACTGTGATGAGGTTAATAAAGAACCACAGCTCATATGCCCCTCCAGATGCTGTGTGTACATGGATTTTGTCAGTAAATTTATTAACTGCAAAGCAAAATAGCCAAACTATTTACCGCCTGGCAGTTAAAAAGGGCAGTCGCTGTAAGTCTTAAAGTAACTGGTATTCTGGCAAAAGTACTTTTTGTCAGATTGCTTTTGAGGTTCTTATTTTATTGAGAACGAGGCTTCAAAAAGTCACAGAGATTAATAGCTGGATATCAGAACATGCTATCCCCCTTAGACTGCTCATCAAGACTAAACATCCAAACATTCATTTATTTATTTATTCTTGCATTGAGAATCACTACTTTGTGGATTTGTTTTTGGTCATACTCTCTCCACTCATGCACCTGGTAGCGGCAAGGTACACGGGGCCCAAGCACTAGCCACTTGTTACTCTTAAAAATGCATCAGCCCCTGTGGTGTAGTTCACTGTGTAATGAACACATATTT
Source organism: Monopterus albus (assembly GCF_001952655.1). Taxonomy (NCBI): domain Eukaryota; kingdom Metazoa; phylum Chordata; class Actinopteri; order Synbranchiformes; family Synbranchidae; genus Monopterus; species Monopterus albus. The sequence continues at coordinate 5,335,497 of NW_018127911.1, forward strand.
CATGAAGCTTTTTGGCAGCTGTTAAGATAAGACATCTCTGGAGGAGTCAAATGATATTCTCCATAGTGTGACTGGTCAGAGCTAGGTTATCCTAGCAAAAAGCAAAATAATGTGTATGTGTGTTTCTCTCTTTCTCACTGTCTCACTCTATTTATCACTTCTCCCTGTCTCTTTCTGTCTACTTCTTCCATCAGTTGCTAAATCCTTCCCTTTTTAACTGGTATAAAAGGCCTGAGCAAACAAAACAGCTGGACAAATAGGTCTTGGGATGAATTCCATAGTGGTTCTTAGCAGCGAACAGCTGATGCTGCGGTGCCTGTCAGCATCTGCTCTGAGTTGTCAAAATCTGATATAGTCATTCAGATGGTAATAGAGTGGACATGATAAAAAGTATTAGGCAATGTTTCTCAGGCACTGTAAGCAGGGAAACCACCTAGGGCTCTGAATCTTTCAGGCCACTGCTGAGAAATGCCATGACATCATGTTAGTTTGGTAAGACAGTTGTGCCACAGTAATGCAAGTTGCTGCATGAGATTATCTCTTTGTTTCTTTGTGTTTTATCATAAGATGGGTTCAACTGTATGTTAGGTAAAGAAAACGTGTAAAAGTGCAGCTTTTGTGTGTGTGTGTGTCATTCTGCAACAGAAAAAATGGATGTGAATGTTTTGGGGGCAACTGGTTCAGTGGGTAGAGCAGTCATCTCCCAACCAGAGGGTTGGAGGTTCGAATCTCAGTGCCTGCAGTCCACATGTCAAAGTGTCCTTGGGCAAGACACTGAACCTCCAAGTTGGCCCCGATGGTCAGAGCCATCGGTTGAGTTGGCGCCGCAGATGGCTGCCTCGGTTCTGTACCGGAAACAAATTCCTTGTGTGTAACATACTTGGCCAATAAAGGTGGTTGTCCTTGATGCATTACACTGCCAGTGGAAAAATGCTTTGCAACAGTTGCACCAAATTATATTTTCCTTCTTTATTACTAAAATGTTTTTACCCTAGCTACTGAAACACATATTTTGGGGATACTAGATTGCTGCACACTGATGATGTGCCAGAAGATCATTATTCAGACATTTTGTATTCCCTAGGTTACCATCAGTTTGCGTTAGTAGTGCTCAAGAAGAAAAATAACAATGTTGTCATAATTCATTGTTCTTCCCATCACTAACTTTATTTACAGCTGTTGTGGGAAAAATACTGATCATCCCACAACTGAAATTTGAAGCAGGAAAACATTCTATCAGTGCCATTTAACTTACCCGCTGGCTTCGTCTGATGTTGTTCCAGGATATCTGCAAGGCTTTGTGGTGCCACCGTGTTGGAAGGAAGTGTGAGACCAAATTCATGCCAGCTGCTGAAGGCTCTGCCTGTGGCCCTGCTATGGTGAGTTATGCTGGTGTGTTTTCATGTGTGTCTGTTGCTTGAGGTGAAGGAGGGGTGGCTGATAGACTCAGAATCTTTGTCACCACAAAAGTAGCATGTCATGAATGGCACGGGAGCCCGTTGACTTCTATTGGACTTTTATATCCACCGCCTTTGAGGCAGTACAAGTGGTCATACCAAGGACATTTTCAACAGCTAATGAGGACATACAGCAGATGCCTCTTTCTTCACAATGTCAATCATGTTTTTTTTTTTTTTTGGGGGGGGGGGGTGCACTGTGCATTCAGGAGGCAATTAATCATACCTCAGATTAATCTAGCAGTTGCTATGCCTTTGAGAAAATCTTGCCTTGTTTTGTCAAATGAGGACTGTGTGAGTGTGTGTTTATTAGACTGTTGCCTTTACACCGCTCCATGGCAACATCTCACCAAATAAATCCACAAAATAAAGGCACTCAACAGAAGCCTCTCACAAACATTTCTTTGCAGTTTTGGTGAACAACACAACTCAAACTAGAACATTGAAAGTGACAGTTTTCAGATCCCCCACTCAATATTAGCCGACTGAGCCGTGCAAGACAAATGAAATAAGTTAACTCAATTTTCAGAGGGGATTTTTCTCCTAAGGCAACACAGATTTTTTCAGTGCACTGCTTAGTTTTATCAATTGTGTGACATTTATTATGAGAGGGTAGAGTTTATAGAGATGTCTTACGCATGCTTCCTCCAAATGATCTGAGCAAGTAAATGACATGAGTAATGGCCTACAGTGACAAAGACACTATTATACAATTCACATTTATTGTTGTAGTGTTATAAAACTACTACTGCTCAGTTAGGCAATTTCAAGGCCTTGAACTCAGTGACTGCACAATTGTACGGAAGAGAATCAGGGCAGCTGTAACCCCTCATTTCCACCGGATGTGGCTGTATTGCTTTCCGTCTGCGTTGCATCTCCAATCCATCACATGCAGCTTGCTGGTCCGCTTTATTAAAGATACACAATTTTCAACAGATGCTGCATCTGGGACGTTTCTGACAAGTTCAACCCACTAATCAGCTAGCACTTTCCCCAAAAGATAGCCATACGTGAACCATCGACAGCCTATAAGAACAATAAACACAAAAAAAACTACAAAGCCTACTTACTATAGAGGCTCAAAAACAAAGAACATTATCCTACATGAAAAATCAGCACCAGACTGGCTCAGAACTGCATCGCAAATGGAAAGCAGTGCCGCCACATCCAGTGGAAATGAGGGGTAAAACAGTTTATTTGAATTCTGACTTTTTAAAAGTCAGCTTTAAAGTCAGCATTCTGAGGAAAAAGTGGCTCCAATGCTCTTCCCTATGATGGCATTGTGCCACAGCACATATTATTTAATGCACTTGTGAATTTGTGAAAAGTATGGATCTTGACTATGTTTTAGATTTGAGAATATTTGGGTGCGGTGTCAATAACATCTCTCTTTTTGCTAGAGGTACCACAGTCTCTCTTTATTTTACCTCAGGGAGCAGCTGCAGTTGGTTTGTTGCTGAGTTGGCAAAAATGTGCTCTTGGGGTTGGGCCAAAAAGCAATCTGTGCACTTTATTTATTCTTTATTTCGTTCTTTACTTATTTCAAGATGAGTCTCCCCCAAGGCTTGCTCTCTCTCTTTCTTACACTCCCCTGACAGCCCCTCATTGACATTTGGTTCTCAATATATTGAACTTGATGGTTTAATCTAGCCCTCTCCCTCTACGGGACAATTAACTGAACACAAACAATGACAAGCTCGCTTAGGAATCCATGGCAGTCAGCCGCAGGGGGAAAACTGAGGGGAAATCAGCTGTTCAAGGACTGCGAGATTAGGTGCAGTGGTGTGTGTATGCTGGTGTGTCCATCTGTAGGCTTGTGTGCGGGCAAGAACACACAGTGAGAACAAGAAAAGTTGAACAAAGCTCAACTTCTGCCTTATTCGGTTGCCTCGTGGCAGTATTCATTGGGGGGAGAGCTGCTTAGTCACTGTGGCCCCCTGTATATTCCCCAGGCCATGAATAGAAGTGTTCAGATTTGGGGGGAAATTTGCCTTGTCAAATTGGAATAGCATGGGGAAAATGATGAAAAATGTACAGTAAATATGTGCCTGACCTCATTCACATCTTTTAAAAAATGAGCTAAACAGACTTAAATACCAAACAAGTCACACAAAGGCCAGCCCTAACCTTGTAGTTGATTTGCACTGGAAATTATGTCAAAAATTTCAATCTATATTTATTATTTTGTTACAACAGTCAAATTGTTTAGAAGGATGTGTCTGAGTAGTGAAGAAGCATATGAGTTTGTCCATTGTTGGAAACTATTTTAACTATTTAGTTTCATGTTTTGTAGCTATGTATTTTTATTTTTACTGCTTTTACAAAGAAAAATAAATACAGCATAGAGCAACATGAAATGACAACATACAGTAGATGACAATGGCAAATGTATTGTTTCATAGTTGGAGAACATCTTTGTCAGGTGTGACAGAGTTTTTCCACATTTCAGCTGTGTGTGACTTAGCGCTGTTAATTCTAGCTGATGACAGCTGAAGGTCCACTGTCCAAGAAACAGCACAACTGGAGTTTCACTGACAGAGTGTGAGCATATAACCAGGACTGGACCACAACCTTTATGACAGCAGTTAAACCTGAAAGTTATGGTTTGAGCAACTGTCATCATAAAGAAGATAAAGGGCAGGGTCTGGGGGGAAATCCGTTTGATTTTTATACTGTTATAACACTTTGCTCTGACCTTGTGTCCCTTCATTCACCATTCCTCTTTCTTTGTCTGCAGTGGTGTCGTAGGGGCCAATGTGTCAAACAGGGTGACGAGGGCCCAAGACCTCAGCATGGCAGCTGGTCCGACTGGTCATCCTGGTCTGCTTGCTCACGAAGCTGCGAGAGTGGAGTTACCTACCGTGACAGGCAGTGCAACAATCCCAGGTAACAGGCCCTAACAAAAAGGTACAGCAGTACAGGTACAGTCACAAAGTATTAAACAAGTCAAACCCACATGTAACACTTGCCAAGTGTTTAGACAAGGAATTATTAATCTCTAATTAAGGGCCAACAAGCAGGAATAGGTTCAGCTACTGGAGCAATGTGTGGTGTTCAAATGAATCTCACAAACCATATGTTTGAACACTTTCTTACTGTATTTGAACGTGTGAACATATACAAAACAATTTAAATAATTTAAATAAAAAATATGGAAAATGAATAAACCAAAGTAACAAAAGCTTAACCGTGTTAAGTCTTTTTTCTCTTCACAGACCAATATAAAAAAACTAAGTAATCCCTCCTCCTCGTGAGGAACAAGTAAATCTTGAATAATGGTTTACTTAGGATATGTTCCCTTTTTATGTCTGCAATGTCATAGGGTGCACCCAGTCTAAATCAGGTATCCAATGTGGAGTGGAATCCAACTGGATAATTTTCAAATCCAAATC
>NW_018127911.1:5340443-5347064 GCF_001952655.1 Monopterus albus
TTTTTTATGTAGCAGGACAAGCAGTACATCGTCGTCGCTTGATGTGGAGTCCATCTATGTAGCGCGACGTTTTAAGAAAATATCGCTTATTCGCGTCGCGTTCGGTGTGAATACTTTTGGTGCGTTAAATTCGCCTGCGTTTTTTTCGCTTTTTCGTTCGGTGTGAAAAGGCCTTTAGTATCTCAATGCATTCAACTTCCAGTATTTAACACTATATTTTTATAATGCTAAGTATAACATTATGAATTTACCTACATACTTAAACATATTCACATTTCCAGCGTATATTAATCACAAGTGAATATTCATATATATATATATACATAAACAAAATGTATGGCTCACCAATCTCCTTGTATTAATACAAGCATACGTAATGTCCGCTCAGAATGGCGCACACACAACGCAGCCATCTTATCTCTTCAACACACAGTGGCATGGTTTTAACATAACACTCAATTTAATTTCTCATAAAATTCAAAAAAATAAATAGGTGTAACCATAAAGTTTTACCTTCTGCTTCTCGCTCCCTAACGAGGTAGAATTCCCTAATTCACTGCTGTCCCGGACACGAGCTAATGGCGTCAGCCATTAGCTATTATCTTTAGCTCAGAGTGCTTTCACTCGCTACCACGACCAATTCTCAATTGGTGCCAACACCCCTGACTCTACCCAAGGGCGGAACTTGTGAGGCGTATCTCACCTGACCCTGACAGTTCCTGATTGGTTTTGTTACTTATCAATCTTCTACTTATTTCTTTTCAGTGGAAAATGCACAACCCTTCACAATAAAGTTACCTCTATGTATCAGTTTTTTTTTCTTTTTTCAATAACCACAACATCAGGTGGGTTACACACACCTAAAGCAGATTATTGTCAATGCTCTTTCAGCCACATCACAGATAGCCTATTTGACTATATCCATACTTTTAGCGTTCCAGTGTAGAATATATCAAAAAAAGGATGTATAAATGTGTTAAGAATAAACATCCACTATACACTAAATGTGCAGTAATTAAATAACTAGCAAATATGTAAATAGACTTCCATGGTTTCATATACAGGACTCTCACATAGGTCTGTGGTCATCACTTATCTGCTCACTTAGTCCCATACTCACCCAGGATTGTTTGCACTACCAGTCAGCCAGGGAGCCCTATGCCGAATGCCGGGGCCTCCTCTTTATCATGTCATGCCAAGGTCCTGACAAGTGGCTATTAGACAGAGAGTGATAAAGAGAAAGACAAAGTGATGGGGAAGGAAGGATGGTGGGGGAGGCAAAGGAAAACAAAGATAGCAAAAGGGATGAGGGGGTGTAGGAGAGATGACATAGAAGGAATTAAAAAACCTGAAGATGAAGTGCACAAAGAGAAACTGAAGTTGGGATTGGAGGGCTTACAAAATGTTTAATTGTCCTGTGGAAGGGATATATACCTGTGACTAGAGAAGCCTTCACAAAGCCACATACAGAGAGAAGAATATTTAGATATGAGCATGCCAACAATGAAATTTAGTGTTATTTGTGATACAACATACTTTGACTTGCTCACTCTCCATGAACATGCATTCTTGTGAGAAGAAACCAAAACATTATGAAGAAAGTAATTCAAGAGTAAAATATTAAATATCCATTTGATAATAACAACTGGAAAGCTCAATTTCCTTGACATTTGTATGTCCTCCTCTCTGCAGACCTGCATATGGAGGGAAGTTCTGTGAGGGCTCCCCCAGGTTGTACAAACTTTGCAACACTGAGGATTGTCCTGCCAACACCACCGACTACAGAGCACAGCAGTGTGCTGAATTCAACAGCAAACAGTTCAGAGGATGGCACTACACCTGGAGACCATACACTAGAGTAGATGGTGAGATAATTGTTCCATTAGTTTACAACATTACTCAGGAAAAAGAAGTTTTAAAACAGAAACTCTGGGTGAGATTTTTTTCAGCTAGCTATTTGCTTGGTGCATCTGGCGCCACTCGTTATTTTCTTTTCTTTCAGATCAAGATGTATGTAAACTGTACTGCTTAGCTGAAGGTTATGATTTCTTCTTCGCCCTGGCCAGTAAAGTTAAGGACGGGACGCTTTGCACAGAAGACAGCTCTAATGTTTGCATTGACGGGCTGTGTGAGGTAATACTTTTAAATATCAGGCAGTAAGACAAACCTTTTTTTTTATCATATGTGAGAATGGATTGCCATTACTTACGGGATAACTAATGGCAATTGTCAGCGGTGCTCATTTATCTTATGATATAATGTTGCATTTTATGTATATTATCTATAATGATATTTTTCTTCCACAGAGAGTGGGCTGTGACCGTGTGCTGGGTTCCACAGCTGTACCTGATTCATGTGGGGTGTGTAAAGGAGACAACTCCACCTGCAAGATCTACAAAGGACAATACACTAAGCAGTATTATACTAACCGTATGTCAAAGTAAATTGTTTACTTAAGCTGATTTGATTATTTTATTCTTTGAGATATTTTTAAAAGTTACTGTTGTCTTTTTCTTTACAGCAAAATGCACTGACATATGATATTTTATCAGACTTGTTTTAGTTATGATTTGTTGAGACTTAGTTTGGTACTTGTTCTACTTTTTATACTCATTTCCCAGAGTACTATGGGGTGGTAACCATCCCAGCAGGAGCTCGGAGTATCCGCGTGATGGAACTGAATGCATCCAGTTCCTACCTGGCTGTCAGGAACACCCAGAAACACTACTACCTCAACGGACACTGGACAGTTGACAGGCCAGGTCAACACCACTTTGCTGGAGCCATTTTTGAGTACAAGATACCCTATAACAGACCAGAGAGCCTCATATCAACTGGTCCCACCAATGAGACATTGGTCATAGAGGTTAGGGATCAGTGGACACAGAAATCATTGTCTCGACTGATGTTAATATGTTGCTTATTTATGTGTTTGTGCAATTTTTATATACAGTACAGTATAAGATGTCTCTCCCTTCTTTTGGTCCTTTCTCCCGTGCTGCTTTACTGCTGTACATGATTAGGTGCTTAAATGTTATTTTGTTTTCCTTTTGCGGCCTGTTATTTAATAGTTTCTACAATTTTCTTCCTCCAGATATTATTGCAAGGCCGGAACCCAGGGGTACGTTGGGAATATGCTCAGAGGAAAGCCGAAGAGAAGAAGAATCACAGTAAACACAATTATACATGGGCTATCGTACGCTCCCAGTGCTCAGCAACTTGTGCCGGAGGTATGTGTAAACATCTTTTTTTATTTTTTTTATTGTCTTGTGCTGCAAATCATGCCAAAATGTGTCAAACCTCAGTGATGGAAGTGTTCAACATGTAGTGCAGTCCTTTTCATTGTCCCTGTCACATCACATCTGTTGTGCATTTAGCTGTTTTTCTGTAGCAGTTTTCACATTTAATTTTAATTATTTCCAAGTACTGTATATTGTCTTGTTGAAAAAGGATAGTTCACCTTCAAATCTTCAATCTGGGCCATGTAAACTGGGCCAGCCAACGGATTAGGAGGACAGTGTGTAGATCAATGAACATGCATCTGAAGCTCAGTCTGGCCTCTCTAATCTATAATAAGAATATCAGCTGCAGATTAAATGGAGGCTCGAGCATTCACATCTTTACTGAGGGGACATTAGTAGCTCTCGTTTGGGACTGGTGGCTTGTCTTCTTATTCTACAGGAGACCTGCTATTACATGTGCTCACACACACACAGAGAGAGAGAGAGAGACATTAAAGCAAGCAAGCACATACATGCATGGCTTCAACCTGTGGCCTTTGTCCAACCAGAGACCTAGTATTAAGCTCCCACACACAAACACACAAGCAAAGGCTGCTGTATTGGCCTGAGCAGTTCCTGCCATGATGATTTGAGTTTGTAGGTCAGAGGCAAAAAAGTTTATCTTTGTGCATGAGTATCTGTGTGTGAGTGCTCATGTGTTTACTCATACACATTTGCTTTGTGTGTATGCAATGGAGTGTTTGTGTGTTGATGAGATGTGAACAAAGCCCCCAGTGTAGGGTTCCCATTGATTGACCCTCCCAGTTAAAGCTGTGGTCCACCCTAACCACTTCTGTCTCTTTGTTTCCTGATTGGAGCCTGTGAGGAGTTGGGGGTTGTTTGCTTTATTAAAGAGTGTGACTGACTGACCTGTACTAGCTGAGATGTGCAGACTGACCTTGCCTAAGGCCAAATACCAACCAGAGGATCTGTGAAACTGGGATTCCAGTTTCCAAACAGCACTGTTAGATGTGCATTAATGCCAAAACTTGCCAACATAAAAGTCACAGAATTCAAAAAGGATTGTTAGCCTCCAACAAAGTAAACAATAATACTTAACTTTAACAGAGAGATTTTTTTCAATAACCAATAAAACTGCTCATGTTCATACTTTGAACAATGTTAATCATATTGTACATTTTACCACCTACAAGGTATGTTAGTGTACATACACATACACTCAAAAAGTGTGGACCCACTTTCCAAGTGGGAAAATGAAGTGTGTTTCCGATCATTAAACAGGTGTTACATATTCACATATTGCTCTTATGTTATGTGCAAACATTTGATAACATCCTGACACACTATGACTTAAATAACAATTCTGTTTTGTTGTAAGATGATCAAGTTCCGAGGTACTTTTTGTACAGCTGCTGTTAAGTTCATGAATGAACCTTCAGCTCAGTAACACAAGTTTTTATACTTTAAATCTGTTTCAGTTACCTTTAACCCTTACCAGAGCATTATAATGAAGCACAGTCAATGTGAACCTACCCTAATGTGAACCCTAACCCTTACATTACAGAAAGAAAGTGTCAGACAAAACAGCCTGACTAAAAATGAAAGTGATATTCATATGTGAAGAAACAGCTGAAGTAATTATATACACCATACAGGCCAGATGAGCACCAAGTCAGCATGCTACAAAGACCTACGAGCGCAGGTGAACACATCCTACTGCAATCCCAAATCAAGACCAGCTACTGGATTGATGCCCTGCAACACCCAGCCATGCCCTGCAAGGTCAGACCCTATGCTCTTTGGTATGTCAGTGCCGTGCTTTGTAGTCATAGGAATAATGGTTAAAGATGCTAATGCAGTTATACTCTGTTGTGTGACAGTCAGTGAATCACCAAAAGGGACTTGGTTGTGATAGCTTCTGTTAAAGTCATTGATAATTTGTGTCTTCAAAAGTTTGTGAATGATCTTATTGAATTCTTTTTTATTTGACTCTGTCTGGACATGATTAAACATGATATTTGAACTGGGCAGACATTTCCTCATATTTTTCTGATACATGCTTTTGGATGGAAAAAATGAATATTTGGTCCTTCTAGACTTCAGGGTATGTCAGTTATTCACTTGTTCAACTTGACGTGCCCTGGAAGAGCTATAAAGTGCACTGTAGGCTATGTGACAGCCAAAAACATTCTTGCTGTAACAGCTTAAAATTCTGTACATGCATGTTCATGTTGGGAACTTGAGGAGGCAGATGATCAGCTTTAGGGGCCACCAGCCCTATCGGTTGATTCAGTTATACAAGCTCACCTGTTAGTGAAGAGATTATCTTGTGGACAATTCTAGCACTTTTAGTGTTTCTTCTACTTTGTCTTAAAAGCTTTCTCGGTCCCTCCTTCTGTGTCACCCATGTCTCTGTTTCAGGTGTAGTCTGTTTTCCTACCTCCTGTCCTTTTCACCTTCTCCCTCACTCCTCCTAATTGCCATGTGTTTTTTGTCTACAACACCTACACATCTGTTCAGTAATTTCTTGACATGCAGTGTCATAAAGAGCTGTTTATTGGTTGGGTCAACTCACTCTTTCTCCTTATAATAAAGCAAATTAAGGGTGTCTGACAGCCCTGACTATATCCTTCACCATTTCCAAGCTCCAGCAAGGCACCTGTTTTACAATGATGTCATTTTCCTCTAATATAATGAAAATAACTTACATTTTGGCCAAAGCATGCATGTGAGACACAAGGAAGACAGGGGAAGTTTCACTGGATTTTCAGTTTGTACCTTCATCCAGTTCAGAATGATAGTTCACCAACTGTCAGGAACAGTTAGCTTCTGTGTTCGGTTAACACGGTAGGCCAAGAACTTGTAAACATTTTCACATGTTGCATGACTGTTGCAGCCTCAAGCGCATATCAAAATGCTAGTTCTTTGGCCATATCAGGAACTTCCAGACAATTTTAATATTTGTGTTAGTTTAGGAAACACTATTACAGTTGGTACGGAAAGTATTCAGACCCCCTTAAATTTTTCACTCTTTGTTATATTGCAGCCATATGCTAAAATCATTTAAGTTCATTTCTTTCCTCATTAATGTACACACAGCACCCCATATTGACAGAAAAACACAGAATTTTTTACATTTTTGCAGATTTATTAAAAAAGAAAAACTGAAATATCACATGGTCATAAGTATTCAGACCCTTTGCTCAGTATTTAGTAGAAGCACCCTTTTGAGCTAATACAGCCATGAGTCTTTTTGGGAATGATGCAACAAGTTTTTCACACCTGCATTTGGGGATCCTCTGCCATTCCTCCTTGCAGATCCTCTCCAGTTCTGTAAGGTTGGATGGTAAACGTTGGTGGACAGCCATTTTCAGGTCTC
>NW_018127911.1:5348178-5364583 GCF_001952655.1 Monopterus albus
GGTGCTTCTACTAAATACTGAGCAAAGGGTCTGAATACTTATGACCATGTGATATTTCAGTTTTTCTTTTTTAATAAATCTGCAAAAATGTCAAAAATTCTGTGTTTTTCTGTCAATATGGGGTGCTGTGTGTACATTAATGAGGAAAAAATGAACTTAAATGATTTTAGCATATGGCTGCAATATAACAAAGAGTGAAAAATTTAAGGGGGTCTGAATACTTTCCGTACCCACTATATATGCAAATTGCACTGCCAGCTTATTTGGCAACATGTGTTGGTTCATTTCCAAATCCTTGCGATCCTCCAAACATTTTTTTTCACAAAGGTGCACAAGAAATAATCTCAAGATTCAACTGCAGATGAGAACCAAATGTCATCTTATGCTGAGGTTCGCTTCCAGATTGCTTTGGCCAAGAAGGCTTTGACGAGACCAGACAAGCGAGAGTGGGCAGTGAGATCCATTACTAATTCTGTGGTATCAAGGTGCGGTTTCATGGGATTTTGGCTCAGCTCTGGTGGTTTGTTTACTCTCTATACCCTGGACACACAGGGCCAGGGCAGAGGATCAAAGGCTAGTCAGTGTGGTCTGTTGCTGCGTACATCATAGGGAGTGGTGCGGCCGTTGACAGTCTGGACATGTATATGAACACACACATATTAAAGAGACACACGGGGGAAATGTTCCTCCCTTGTCTCAACTGCTCTGGACAGTGTCATGAAAGGTAAAATGCTGGCCAGAAAACAACTTCAGCAAAAGAAACACTTGGGATTTTATTGAAGGGGGAATGTGACATTTGGTTGATGAAGATTAAGTTTCACAAAAAGATTTTAAGATGGATTTACATTTGCAGGACAATGAAAGATATTTACACAATAGTATAAAAGAAATGAAAGTACCAACAGTACTTTTGAAATACCACTCACATCAGTGTAATGGCCAGTGGAGATGCGGTGTGTCATTCCTAAAACAGCTGTTGCTGTTTCTTCCCCTGAGTGCATTTTCTCTAAGTGTAGCTGAAGGAATAATTTTTAGACGATCACACAGAACTGATCTCATGGGTCCACATCAATCCTGTAGAAGAAGGAGTTTACCAGTGCAACTTACAGTAAAAAGTGCGTATTGGGCTAGTTTTCTCATAGTGATTCATGTAAGTTTGACATTGTTAGAGGCCTTCTCACAATTTGTTGTGGTCCAGAATTCTGTAGAATACTTGATTCACCAGGCAAAAGAAAGAAACCTCAGAAAATGTGTCTGTTTCAAGCACAACCCAATTTAAACCAGCATCCCAGTGAAAGGGTTATAAATGTGCAGTTGATGGCTACATGCATGCATTCTCAGGCTAAAGGCTGCATATCCCAGACAAAATGTCAGTCAAAATCTGACTTTTATTTCATTCTAACCTAACCCCTTTTCATTGTTTCAGTAGACCAGCATGCCCGGACAAGGACTAGCAATAGGCTACAGGTTCAAATTATGTTTTAACATTTCTATTTTCACACAGTATGTTTCACTTTGGCATTACACATGAAAAAGCCTTCCCGATGAGGACTAACCACTTTGTTTCTGGAATAAGTAGTTTGGCTGGTGATACTAAAGTATATTCCCAAAACAAACAGCAGGACATATTCCACTACACAGGGGATGTACTATCTTCAAAAGTTTAAAACATGGCCTCTAACCACATTAACTAATGTAGTATGCAGTTCTACTTTGCCTTTGAAGTAGCACTGTGTAAAGTTACTAAAGTGGGTAGTAAGTGGGTTAGCCAGATATGCTCATGTATTCAGCTTTTGTTAGAGTAGACAAACATGCTGTTTTATGACTTCTGCACTTTTCCTCTCATCTTTTTGGTTTTGGAAAGGTTGTGAAAAGACAATACAATCCAAACGGCTTCATTGTGAGCTTGCATGCCTTATTTTTTACATTTTTCTTAGGGATGATGGACTGCAACAAATTCTTAACTGTGCCCACCCACTCAAAAGTGTATTTGATGGACAAATGCTGAGTACAGGTACAACTAGGAGCCCCCACCAAAGCTACCACTGCACAGATAAAGCAGGAGCTTTGCAGAATAAAACAGATGCCTGACTCCAAAGGAATAATTGCATTTATCTAAATGCCTTTGGCAGCTGCTGCTGATGCATCAGTTCCTTCGTGCCTCTATTCTGAGTATTCCCTTGTACTCTCTTAGCAATGGTCTGAAGTATCAGCCAAATTCTTGCAAATAAAGTGGACACTGCTGACAAGTTGTGCCTTGATTTATGAGCAGAGAGAGGTATAGCTGAGACACTGACCTCATCTCGGTCAGCGGTGAATGTAATGTGGGTGTCCAGAAAAAATCTGTTGTTGTTATGTCCAAATGTGACACTGTCCCCTGCACGTAAAAAACTTATATTATGTTGTGGCCAAACTAAACCCCTTAAAATGCTGTAAGAACTCTCACTATTTTCAGATATTAGAAGACTTTACTAGAGACAGACACAATAAGGCCTCATTGCATCTTTGTTTCTGGACACTAGTACCTCTAATGTTATGAGCCACGTTCTTGTTTTCTTCACTTTATTTGCAGTGTTTAGGAGGCAAAGAAACTGAAAATTACTAGAGAAAAGTCGAGACAGATAGACCAAAGAACATCAAACTTATATACTGTATGTATACATATATACGTATGTATGTCTCCTTACCGGATGGTTGGCAGTTCGATTCCCAGCTTCTCCATGTCAAGTATCTTTGAGCAAGACACTGAACCCCCCACTTGCTCCAGGTGATGTCACTGGTGTATGAATGTGTGAGTGCTTGGGAATGGCAAAATAGTGTGAAAGCGCTGTGAGTATGCTACAATGCATAGAAAAGCGCTATACAAGTATAAGACCATTCATCATTTACCAAAAGATTTTCAAGGCAGAACAGTCATCAAAATAATTTAAGTGTTCTGGCTGTTACCCCAACCCAAAATCAGTGAAGTCAAAATCTAAATAACACTGCTGCATACATTGGCAGAAGCACATTCATATTCATTCTCTCTCCATCCATTTTGTTCTGAAAACCTTTCTTCGGAAACTCCCCTCTTGCTCATCCCATTGGTGGTGTCCCAACACCTACTGAAAAAAGATTTTCTCAGGGATTGCAGTACTATACAGGGCACCAAATATTATGTAATCAGCACTATAATCATAGTCAAATCCCAGGTGCATTACCATTTATCTCATGTTTTATAGAAACCAACAGCTGTTTTAACAGTTTCCTCTGCACAACAGTGCCATAGCATGGATATTTCCCTTTTGCTCAGTCTTTGGAACAGGTAGCCTAGGAAAAATCCTGCAGGATGACTACAGGGCCATCTCATATTCACAGACATAAAGTAGTGATTGTGTTGACAGAAAATAAATATAGAAATTCATCAGAACAGGAGGCCATGTCCTCCAGAGCTTTGTTAGGTCAGACATTATAATGGCAGGTTTGTGGTTCATAGTATCACCATGTGTGGTAATGTGCTGTATATTTTGTAGCCTCTCTCTGCTTTGTTTTCACAGACCCCTGGTACTGTGAGCACAGCACGCCACTGCCAGCATTTCAGATGAATCCCACCCTAGGCTAAAAAACATCTGCCCTCAGAGTTGTGAGGCACTTTGGAAAAGAATCCACCAAAAGTTATGTTAGGATAGCTACCACTGTACTCCACATACACTCTACATTATTAACTGTAGGGTTGTATTGAGACAATTACCGTTCCCAACATGAACTTTTTAGTTACTTCTTAATGCATAATTAAAGCTTAGTAAAGCTAATGGGAGGCTTCTTCACTGACTGTCAACTCCAATGTTGTACATGCAAAAAAATTCTCATTACAATGTCCAGCTGATTTGCTCTCTTACTAATTATGTATTTCACTCTTAAATTGTGATGAGGAAACTATTTGGTGTAGAGGTATTCCACTTAAATGTTCACAGATAGTCTGTTTATATGACTCACCAACTTTTGTATATGGAAGAAAGAAAGACTGGTCCTGTAAGCAGCAAGCAATTGTGTAGCGTGATTTAGTCACAGCTGCATGTTTTAAGAACAGATGGTGTTTAATGACGTGTGCCAACCCTGTTTGATCGTATTCATATCTTTAGCCACAGGACTAGGCTTTTGTTTTCTTATTTGATTTTATGTCTAATTTATCACACATATTTCATGTTTCAGATAATTTCACAATAAATTATTCAGTATGAATTCCAGCAGATCACTCATACACACTTCTATTTTGTGACATAAAGCATTCCCTAGCGCCTTACCCTAAACATAACCATCAGAACTAAATTGCTAACCATAACCCTAACACCTAACCGGAACCCTAAAACCAAGTCTTAACCCTCAAAAACGTGTTTCAGAAAGTGAGGACCAGCCAAAATTTCTAAAACTGTTCTCACTCTGTAGCAAAAAAAAACCCCCAAAAACACACATTTTTGGTCCTCTCAGTGCAGCAAGTACAAACACACACAAACACATACTCTGATACCAACAAGCAGACAGGATTGCTGTCACTCAGTCTAAGTTGTGCTCAGGTTGCAGGACTCCCAGTCTATCAGCAGGGATCTGTGGGGCTGTGGCTTTATGGCATGCACTCTCTGTCTGCTTGTCTGTCTCACTGTCTGAACCTTTTAAAAGTCATTTATAAATGTGTTCAAATTAACATTCTCTCTGAGTCATCTACACCAACACAGCTACTGCCTTTCTCCATTTTAATTATCTTAGATGTTGATGCCCCTCTGATAGTTTTTTCCGTTTTGTTCTTTTCTATCAGTTTTATCTTCTCTTTCTCACACACTCAGCCACTTATAAAGTTACACACACTACCCCTATCAGCATTTAGTCACTAATGGGTGTGTGTGTTTACTCTGAGTTGAGGAAGTAGTGATAATAGTGGCTGTAAAGTAATCTCACAACTGTTTACACTCATTGCTGGAACCTATCTCCTTCATTATCTACAGCCTAGCTTAGGTGTGCCTGTGTGTACAAATCTGTGTGTCTGGCTCCACGGCACATTATTAGTCAGAGCATTACAGTTCTTATAAAATAATGATTTTCATAATTGTCTGTGAAAGCTGGTGATGTTCTTAAAATGTCCAGGGTTTTGTCACTTTCTCAGCATTGTTATAGAAGAGCATTTTATGACATAATGTTTGATGAACTCTGAATGGATTCAAGATGCATCAGATACAAACAATTAAAGCAGCAGAAATGCTCAGGGTACAGAAGAAAATTTACATAGTTAGGTCATCTATGTAATGTCTGTCGCAGCTTAAGCCTCTAGGCTGCATTTCTATGCTTTTACACTCTGATTGCAGTTATTTGCAGCAATGTAATGCATTTCATATAAATCTCGGATTTCATATTAAACATCCGTCTATCCATAACAGCCATAAATATCCATGCATATAACATTGTTTCGGTGATGTAGTGTTTGGGTTTCTGATTATCACGTTCATTTCTGTATCTTAGTTCTGTTCCATGGTTTAATCAACCGGAACTGGTTTGATTTGTACCTTTGTCAAAAGCCTGGTATAGTAGTCAACATCTTTCTTGAGCTAAACTGAGACGTAATGTCTTAGTATATGTACATATACTTTTTCACCAAGCATCTGGACAAGTTTTTTAAAGTGCATTCATACTGTGAGCTGTGGCAAAACATTTGCTGCATAGACCAAAGGACCCATACTAGACTAGTCTAGCTGGCTGTGGTCATCAGTACATCTCTGCAGGCCATACTATTCTGAGGCCCTGCATGCATTTCATTTTGCTGGGTCTGCACCCACTGAGTTGGACTGAACAAGCATTACCTAATGGGAAAAAGGTTTCCAATGCCCACTTACAATTGGAGCATGATGTCATTGGATATACACTGATATAAGCAGAGAAACACCCGTACACTGACATGCAATATCCACATAAAAGCTCAAACACACAGTGGTGCAGCCATAAATCCTGGTCAGAGGTTATTTAATGCCCCCCCATGAGAATCTAGACACTTTCATTTAGATCACAGAGGCTATCTGACACTTTGTCCACAGGATACCTGATCCCCTGTGCTTGTGTCCAGAGGCTGTGATGCTTACTCATTCACCAGCAACATTTACTGATAGCACCTAAGGCAATGATCACAAGGTGGTCTATAATTTGACATGGGATTAATCAGTGTATTATAGCAATGGCTATTCCAGTGAGGTCATCAGTAGGTGATAAATCTGTGGTATTAATATGTGTCTTTCAGTATTAATTAAAGCTCTAATATGTGACCTTTATCAACTACCACAACACAAAATGTTTCAGGTCAGATGACTGCATTTTAGTTTTCTGTGCAGTTACTGATATCTCAGATGCCACTATGTGGTGTAAGACGGCCAGAATAGCAGAAAGTATGATGTCATACTATGATATTAAACTGGTGAAAGTTATTACATTATAAATGATTTAAACTAACCTCAAGCTTTTATGTTATATCATTGAAATCCTGTACAGTTTAAGTACTGAAATATTTATGGAGAGATACAAATAAAAAAAACACAACATTTATTGACTTTCTTCTCTCTTAAAGGCAATAGTGTAAGTGTAATGTGTCCGAATGTGTCTCAGCTCTTTAAAGACACAAAGCAGCTCTAAAATTTGCTGTGACGTTATTTCGTCCTCTGCTTTTTGTATTTATGTATTTAATGTCTCCATGAACATTCAGCTCCTATTTTTGTTTTAATAAATGTAATTTCAACATGTTAAATATGTTACATGTATGCATTGCTTTTGCAGTGGCAGTAAATGGTTAAAGTGCAGAATAGAAATTTTAATCTGCATTCCTCTCATCCTCCTTTAAATTGTCATTTGATGATACTACACTGTATATCTTTCTCCTGGCAAGCCATGACATATATTAGGGCAGATGGAATTTCTCCATCTGTATTTATTTAGATTGAATAGTGCATGTATAGAATTATACTCTTCTAATCCTCCTCAAACAACATTCCAAGTAAGTGATGCTACAAATAAAGTTTAGACTGTTAATATATACAGCTCTGCATGCTGACAGCAACAGTTTTGGTTTGTTTGAGGTAAATCCTGGGGGGCTGGGTGCATGGGTACATTAGGGTGATGTTAGGGAGTGGATGACAGTGTCTGTGAAGGACTGAGTGGCCTGCACCTTGAGTTTGGGGTCATTTGGGATAGATGCAATGAAGCATTGAGGAAAGAAAGGGATAAGAGCCTCAGGGATTAAACGACGAGTTGGAGTTGAAAAAAATGCACTAAAAATAACAAACTGTACTGTCCTAAACTGTGCACTTATCATGGTCACAGGATTATGGGTCCAAGATACATTAAGGTGTTTAATATATATCTTGCAACAGTCAGGGTTTTGTACTGTATTTGCTTGGCATGTATGGTACAAATGGAGGTAATTGGAAATAAATTATTAATGTTTAGTTTTCAGGCTGAGTTTAGACTAGAGGTGGGTTTAAAACTGTGCAGTGGGTTTTAAGTTACAGTTTAAAAGCCTGGTGTTTTGGTCGCTCTGACTGCTCTAAAGCCAGTCAGCCATCAACAAACATGTAACTCTACAATGTTGGGCCTCCAACACTCCACTGTGTCTGATGCTGATGATATGTGTAGACTGGTGTTCTGAATAATGTTGAGTACAAGTCTATTAATGAGATGATGATATGCCATAGTTATGCATGTGTTGTGGAATTTGGAGTCATTTCTATTTGAAGCATCTGAAGAAGAATACGCTGTTACTGCATTGCCAATATGCTAAAGTGGCTTAGATGCAACACAGGGAGTCTTCAATAGCTGCTGTCATTGTACAGTTATCACATCATTGAAAAATTCTCACAGGCCTGTCTGAATAAGTGATTGAGGAGCTGTGCATGTTGACTCAGCAGGCTTGTGTTGTGTTGTGTTGTCCCAGCTGGTCTCTAGGAGAGTGGGGGATGTGTAGCCGGAGCTGTGGAGGAGGAGAACAGATGCGCCAGGTCCGATGCGTCCAGAAAACCAGACAGGCCAACATAGACACACTGGCTGATTCTCACTGTCCCCAACCTACACCAGCCAGGGGACAAGCTTGCAACACCCATAGCTGCCCACCAGTTTGGACCACTGGACCATGGTCACAGGTAAAGCACGTATGAAAGAGAATATTCAGTATGCTTGCACCGATGTAAGTCAGTAAAGGCATACTGCTGTACTAGCAAAAATACCCACTGCAGGAAAAAACACTTAACAGCTGCACACTTGCCACTCAGCCTGAAGAGCTCCCCACACCCTTTTGTCAAGTGTATGTTTATATTGCGACATAAGAATTTGATTTAGACTGTGCTTTAATATGGGTACACATAAAAAAATGGAACCCATTTAAACCAACATTAATGTACAATTCTGCTGCTGATGTTGTGATTGGGAATGTTTGAGCATTTATATAGTGGTACATACAAATTTCATTTATCTATATAAAATTTTGCTCCTCCTTCAGTTAGCATGTTCCTTCCTGTTATTTTTAGAACTGTTGATCTACCAGTCAAAGGGGAAGAAAAGCATTTAAAAGCTTAAAATATCAGTGTTTCTCTTTATCTGGCAGTGTTCTCGCAAGTGTGGCAATGGCTTGAAAAAGAGGACAGTTCTGTGTATGAGCACCGGCCCAGGTACCCAGACACACACGCTTGCAGACACTTTGTGTGCAGGTCTGCCAAAACCTGACAGTCAAGAAACCTGCTTCATTAAACGTTGCCAGAAACAACGCAAGGTCCAGTGGTTTGTCTCAACATGGCAAGAGGTAAGTCTATGGTAGTTATAAAGATGAAAAATATGAACATTAAAATGAAAAAGAAAAGTAGTAGTAGTAGCAAAATTATTTTAGCTACTGTAAATGTTTTCTTTCTATGTTTTCTCTCTGTTCCATGTTTAGTGTTCAGTAACATGTGGTAGTGGCTATCAGGCACGGTTCATCAAGTGTGCAGAGAAGGTGTGTATTATACTGCATGTCCTTGTTTACTCAAATGTCAATTCCAAATGATTAAATAAGTAACATTAAACATTAATTGTGCCAGTTCACAGCTTCAAATTCTCATTTCTTCAAATCTTCATTTTTTGTAATGTAGGGTGTCCTTATATGAAATATATATATGGTGACATAGATTTTATCATAAACCCTAGTTTTGATTTCGATAATAAAGGACACCGCAGGTAAATATAGAGAGCTTGCTGCCAAGAAGTGCCACCATGTCCCCAAGCCCATAGTGGAGCTCCAAAGGCCCTGCATCCTGGCTATGTGCCCTGTCCGCACTACCCCAGCAGTCCACCAATGGAGCATGCATCATCGCATCTATCCAGCGCAGCCACCCCCTCAACCTCTGCTTCGACCAGAATGGCACTCCTCTCCTTGGTCTCAGGTAAGTTAACACAGAGCAAGATTTTATGGCTGAATATTGCAAGGAGCACAGTATAAGCACCGTTAATAGTTAACTTTGTAAGTAACAAGAGATGGGGAATTTAATGCAGTGTATGGCATTCATAGCATACATCATGGTTCTTTGTACTCAACAGTGCACAGTGACGTGTGGAGGAGGAGTGCAGGCCAGAACGGTCCAATGTCTGGCTGAGTGGAAACCCTCTCCTGGCTGTGCACTCCATGTTAAACCCTCAGTGACCCAGGCCTGCAACACCAACGTCTGCACACCATCTGACAAGAAAGGTACTGAAGCACTTACATAATCCAGTTTTGATGCTTGTATACAAAATAAACTGAAACCTGTAATCTGAAAAATCCTTGTCAAATTGCAACCAATCTTTTACCCGTCACTTTTTTCTTCTTTTCCACAGACATTACATGTAGGGATTATTTTAGCTGGTGTTACCTGGTGCCCCAGCATGGAGTCTGCAACCACAAGTTCTATGGCAAGCAATGCTGCCAGTCCTGTTTGAATTCAAACCTGTAATCATGCAAAGTAATTCTGTCTGCGTCACAGACAGATAGGTAGGTAGATAGACAAGAGACTGTATTTGACATCCATGCTTGAAAAGACTGTGGTTTTGCTTTAAGCCTGTGGTGAGCACTGATAAACAGAGGACTTTCAATGGAAGTGCAAGAGAGTTAACGTGCCCTTGTGATGCTGGACATCTGGATACAAGAACTCAGTGCTGACAGCACTACACAAGAATGTGATCAGAACAGAGAATTATCAGGAGGAACTAGCAAAATGGGAATCTTGATTAAAGCAAATGGGACCGACATGTCCAAAAGAAACTGTGAACCTGAAAAATCCCAGCTTTGTTCATATGCTGTATGCAAATGAACAGATCTGTACCCAGGACACCCAATATCTCCCAGTCAACCGAAGGCCAATGATGGCAGACCAAAAGAGAAAAATGTTAGACAAGGGTTCAGGCATTATCACACAACAACACAGGATACACCCTGGTGTGCACTGCAGTTCTTGATGAATCGGAAATCAGGGGTCTGATAATGAAAAGAAATTTTGCATAGAAGCAAGTAGGGGCACATTTTAATCTAAGGCTTGATAAAATACAGTCTATGCTTCCCCTTAAGCTGGACAAGAGTAGGATGTGTTGTCTGTGTTGTCATTAAAATGAAAAAAAAAATGCATCATACTTGAGAGAACTATTCTGAGATAGCTTGAGGCTGTGTGAACTGATTTATTCTGGTGCTACAACATTGTCTTTTGTCACCAAGTCAGTGTGAAATCTTCATGTTTCAGGAGAGGACCACTGAATTGTGTGACCCATGTACAGTATTGTTTGTTTTATTTATTGGCTTTACAATACATCATTGCTGGAGACTGTATTAATAAGCAGTATAAATTAGTCCTTTTATCTACCCTAAGTGCATTGCCGCTATATTTTGTATTCTGTTGCGTAGGGGTTGACACATACTGCCCTTCAAAATAAACCTCTTTACCAACAAAAGTAATACTCTCACCATTAACAACAAACATAAACCCACATCTCATATGAAACCTGTCATTTGGACAGTTAAAATGACCATGTCATTTTATAAGGGACTGCTCCATTTTTACATTACAGCATCCAAGGCAATCATGTATTGCATGCATTGATATGGCAGGGTTATGGTTTAAAAGCACTGACATATGTTGGGTAATGGTCATTCATTGTGATTTCTACAATGTAAATAAAATAAGTTTTTAAAAAATGTATGTATGTCTTGTTAGCAACTCGAATGCAGCATGAGTCCTGATTTCATTCTGCATTAATATGATGTTTCTAGCGGTGTAAGCTATTAAAACCTAAATGTCAAGAAAGGAACTTGATTTCTTCAGTTATCATCATGTCCAGGCAATGAATTTCTCTCTCAGCAAGCACATAATTAACATAATTAATGTCATTTCTACATTGGTTTTAATACAGAGCTTTGTAACTATCAGACTTGACTGCCGCAGTGATTGTCTCCTAATATGGTTTACTGAGCATGTTTCCAACAGTTCTTATAACCTTTTTAGTGTGTGATTGGTGCACGCTACTACCACACTACAGATTAGTATCACATGTCATATGTCATATTTTAACAATGAAACTCAAAAGAAATGTGATCTGGCATCTATGAAAACATTTTAAGGCCTAATGCTAAGATCTAGTTTTCATATGCAATGAAGTGCAGCGCATAAGCCAGCTCCCTGGCTAACTGTAATGCCAATGTAGTAAAGGACATTTCAACACCTATGACATATTGTGTCTGGTTTTATTCTTTAGTCAGTTCTCAACAAGTGAAGGAGACACAGATGCCCAAAACAAAATCACTATTGTCATAATCCCCTGGGACACAGTAAAACCCTAAGATGTAGAGGGAAGGAGGAGAAAAGAGTAAACAGAACAAGGGAGAAGGCAGGGGCATGTATGTACTGTATTTGGTGCTGTCATTAAAAAATGCTGTGAGAAAGAGAGAGCCAGGGGGAGAGGCGCTTATAGAGAGAAAAAGGGGATTTCCTCCTTGTCAGCCACCTTTGTAGTTGATTTATAGCTGGTCAGCTGTGGGCACTGCATTGCCCTCTCTGTGTTCCTGTGTGTATACTGTATATAACTGTGAGTAATAGTTTTTGTTTTGTTTTTTTGCCCCATAAGTGAATGTCTATATGACCTTAAGAGATGCAAACTGTTTTATTAATCCTCTATGCCATGAAATGTTATTTTAGGAAGAAAAAAAATATTTCACCCTAGTGTTTAGGAGCTTGGGGGTCCCGGATAATATATCAATCATAAAATCATAAAATGTGCTGCCCTACCTGATTTTGGTTTGTTGCCTCAGGGCAACAAGATGCTATGAGGGTACAAAAATGCCAAAGTTTTCTATATTATATAATAAGTGGAATGAGGAACAAACAAGCAATAAATACATTAGAAGAAGTTTTAACAACAATTTCAACAAATTTTATTTCAACAAACATCAACCACAAATGGTTTATCAATCAGTGGGTTAGATTAGCTGCAGTGTGTGTTTGTGTTTCAGAATGTGTGTTCCCTTGGATTACTGATTGAATCAGTGTTTCTCTTTTTTACAAAGCTTTCTGTGATATATGACTTGAACGTGTAAAGCTTCATCTGTTCTTCTTTTCTCATCCCAGTCTGCTGCAGTCTCTCTTGTAGAGCAGCCAGGCAGTCATGAAGGTCATATCGATAAAATGGAACATCAGCCGGTGGTACCACTTCTTTGACCTGATTTTGTTGCGGTACAGTGCAATGAGAGAATCCAGCAGATCCACCCCACCCATATTCTTATTGTACTCTCTCACCACAGCACGACAGGGGACTTTGATAATTTTCTTTAGTTTGCCCTCCCACCTATCAACCTTGGTGACTGGGAGTGCTCCAATGTAATTACTGAGAAGACTGAGTGAACGGTTATCATACCACTTCACAGCATGCAAGGTGGTTTCTCCAACCATGTCTGTCTTCTGTTCAAAAGATCCACATCCAGTTCTCTTCAACTCAGCCTCACACATCAAGTTGACACCTGGCAGTCTGTTGCTATGAACAGTACTAGTACAGTGAATTCCCTGTTGAACAAGTGTGAGTATGAGAGGGACACTCGTGAACCAGTTGTCAAAGAACACCTTGTAGTTCTGCTGCGTGAGTACTGGCTGGGCCAGGTGGAAGATGGCTTCAGGAAGTGTTTGCATAATATCTTTTCAGAAAGTGTTACCAATCACATTTGTGATCTCCTCAGTGAAGTACTGTCTGCTATTTTCTACAAGGTTAGAAAAGGAAACGCTGCCCCTCTGTGGATATACTGGGTGCTTACCAGATATAGTGTACAGGAATCTTACCCTGTGGAAAACAGGTTGAACAAGTTAAAAGGTACCATATCAGAATAAATGTAAAAATAAGTGACTTAGATGTGCCGAAATGAAATGTAAGCTGGAAACAGGAATGACCTGTCAATCAACAATCAGTTTTGGATGGATGTTTGTGTGATTTGGTGTGTGACAGAATCATGGATTTAATCAAACTCATGATTGGATATTTCCCTTGTACCGTTAACTAGGAGTGGCAGCTACAGCCGTAAAGTTACCTTCCCCCCAAAAAAGGCTACATGAAGTAACATGCTGTGGGACACTAATTGTGAATTTTAACAACAGAGATCAGAGAATGTAGCCCTTTTTACAATTAAACAATATCGTAACTATCGTAACCCCCCACCCCCCTAATTCTGCCTCAGCTGGTTCAATGGTGGTGCAAACCAGCTCCTCCGAGGTTTTTTCTCTTATCTGTGCTGTAGTAGTTTCAGTAAAGGGCATAACAACATACTGAATATTCCCTCCACAGCTTGGACTGACGTTGAGCAGTAGCTGCTCATTCAGTTCAGCAGCCTCTCTCTCATCAACACCTTCCATACCAACTTTCCACGTAGTGACCATCATTTCTCTGTGCGCTCCGGTCCTAGAGAATCGATCTGACACTTAAACACAATCATTAGTCCACAAAATAACACATTAATGCAGCTCATGAGGCATGATAAATAAAAATATGTTGTACATGTCCAGATGATGTTACGGGAATTACTGACAGCAGGTCAGGCTGTGCAGGGTGTTACAACCTAGAAATATTTTATGTCTTTTGTATCTGGGGACAGGTTTGTTTCGCATTTTGCATACGCTGTTGCCCAGCAATTAGTAGGATTGGTTCGTTGTTTTGTGGGGAAAAGAGGAGGGGTGAGCATGTTGGTGTTAAAAAAAGCGACAAGTGTGGGGAGATTCCGTGAAAAGGAGTGAGGAGAACTCCAACAAAATCGGCTAATAAAAGTTGCCAGAACCAGACAAAGCCTCAAGAGTCTTGTCTGTCCAGGGGTGAAACAAAGGCTATATGTTAGAAATGATGTGATCCACTCCCTGCCATACGATGTCATATTATAAAGCTCATTGGGCACATCACGCTAAGAGGACAGGCTTTTGTAGAAAAGGTAAATTCACTAAATCAAATTATAAATTGGACCCTAGTGTAGTTAATTTATAGCATAACAATTGACTTTTGTGTCTGGCAATCATAGCTTCAAAAATCATAAAGGTGGAGCTCACTTGTTAAGATTATCCCGATGAACAAAACGTTTTTTAAGTGTCATAAACTACTGGTTTGTCACACATTTTATTTTCCGCAATAATCAAAAAGGTTATGGAAAAATCCCACTGGCTTTTTATTAAAGGGATTATGGCGATGCTAACTTCCGGTTGGGCCTACAATGCATAAGTCATTCGCTGAGGGCGCCTAGCAAAGGTTGCTAAGATACTTATGTAAGTAACAGGTTCCTTTGTTGACAACTTCCACGTTTACTTAAATCTACACTAAAAAAATATTCGGGTAGTTTGGTTCTTTTTAACTAGACACATTCACAGGAATAACTAGCCAATTTCAAAGACATTACCTTTGTAAAAGAACTAACATGGATACTGAGGGTAACCAGAATTTAACTGTGGAACAGCTTCGCTCATGGACTCAGTCCAGTGGTTCTGGAAGCCATGAAACCTTATCAGGTCAACCTGAGGAGAAGCAGCCAGGCTGCTCCTACCAGGTTAACATGCTAGCAAATGAGGTGACTACTGCAATGGACGATATGAGAGAGACAGATGCTACTGCTCAGGAATTCAGCTTTGAATGTTCCATCAAAGAAGATAGCAGAAAACTTCAAGAGAAATTTGCTAAGCAGTTTGCCAAAGTGTTAATTTATCATATCATGTTAGAGCTACAACACAAATTCTTTTACAACTACACAGAAACCAATACGTTGCTTTCTCACATGGCTCAGATGGAATCGCTGTTTGAGGAACAACAAGGTGAGGTTTGCCAGGGCAGCTTCGTAGAAACCATTTCCAGCAGCGAGGCCCTGGTATTAACAGATAAATTTTGCAGTGCACTGAAATATTTTGTTGACAACTTAAAATCAAAAAGCAAAATCACAAAATCATCCAGGGACATCAGGGTGTCAGTTAATTTCATGCATCATGATATAAGCAAGAGTGTGAAGCATTTCCTTGGAAAGATGAGGCAATGGCTGACTCAGGTTGACACCTATGCGAACATAGTGATGAATCACATCACTGAAGATGCGTTAAGAGCTTCTCAGTGCTCCCAAAATGAGGCAGCTTGCTCCGCCACTCAAGAGGACAAAGGGAATCGCGTCAACCTAGAGATTGCATTAAGCGATTCTCTGTCTTTCACAAATGAGGGGTCAAGCGACACCACTGAAACAGTCATCACCAAAGAAGTTGCGTTAGACAATTCTCTGTCTTCCCTAAGTGAGGGGTCAAGCGACATCGCTGAAACAGTCAACACCAAAGAAGTTGCGTTAGACGATTCTCTGTCTTCCCTAAATGAGGGGTCAAGCGACATCGCTGAAACAGACATCACCCAAGAAGCTGCGTTAGACGGTTCGCTGTCTTTACTGTCTTCCCTAAGTGAGGGGTCAAGCGACATCGCTGAAACAGACATCACCCAAGAAGCTGCGTTAGACGATTTGCTGTCTTTACTGTCTTCGCTGTCTTCCCTAAATGACGGGTCAAGTGACATCGCTGAAACAGACATCACCCAAGAAGCTGCGTTAGACAATTCTCTGTCTTCCCCAAGTGAGGGGTCAAGCAACACCACTGAAACAGACATCACCCAAGAAGCTGCGTTAGACAATTCTCTGTCTTCCCCAAGTGAGGGGCCAAGCGTTACCGCTGAACAGGTGAAATGGATGGGAGAACGAAAATTATGTGTGTATTCTGCTGTGGTCTCTCTGTATTCAAAGCTTATCAAGAAATCCAAAGGCACAGTCAGTATGGCTAAGCTAGACTCCATCCAGCGAGTGTGTGAGAGAACCTGGGTGTCAGGGCCGCTCGGCGGCCGCCGCCTCTCCCCCTTTTTTTTCTCT
>NW_018127911.1:5364712-5386702 GCF_001952655.1 Monopterus albus
TTACTCTTGCGTTTTGTCTTGACTCCTTAGACACTACATGCGCTATTCCCACTACACACACACACACACACACACATATAGTCTCGTTTTCGTCTCCGCAGCTTTGTTACCTGTCCTGTTAGATTCTTGCCCGGTTTCCCATCGTTAGTTTGTTTGCTTACCTGTTCGTCCCGGTCTCCATTGTTGTCACTACCTTTCCTTTGTTGTAAGTATTATGGACCCTGTTTTTGTTGTTACGTTGGCTTTGTCTTGCTTTTTCCCCCATTAAACCTTTGTTTTGCACTAGCACCTGGGTCAGCAATCTTGTGTCCTACCCCTAGTCCTCCCTCACCCTCCTGGCGAGGGGGGCTAACCCTAACACTGGGCTCTGATGGACCCTGAAGATTTCCAGTATATTACAAAACCATTGAAAGGCCTGAATAAAAAGGTGTACGAAGACCTGTGCAAAGAATTTGGCAGTGCAGATTTGGTGCTGTCTCAACTGTATTGGCATGAAACAGCAACCGAAAATTACTTCGCCTCCACTATCAAAAGTCACTTTAAAGAGACACCAAAGAGATGCTGCGCCATTCGCAGGTTCTTTACTAATGTGTGGAAATTCATCCGAAATCATTGAGTCGTGGGACTCTTGACACTTTCGGGACTTTTGCTACATAATTGTAGAACTTGACAGAGAACGCATTCATTGTGACATGCATGGTAAAAAAAAAATGCACCTCAGCGGGTAGCAGTGTATGTTCACAGCTTCAGTAAAACACAAGGATTTGGCTTTAACCTGACTGCGAGCTTGCCACCTGCCTACTGTGGTGTTGTGGGTTTCCTCCAGGTGCTCTGGTTTCCTCCCACATTAAATCATGCAGCAGTTCGGCATACTAAATTAACCGATTGAACTGATTGATCAAAAGCTGATTAGATAAAAACACGTTAAGAGTGTGCTTAATGTATGATGAAATTATTTTTATAAAGAATAGTATCATGAAATTAAATTTCTTGGTGTCATAATAGATGATAAAATCAGAAACCTCACATAAAACATGTACAAAACAAATTTTCAAGAAGCATTTCAGTATTAATTAAAGCAAAGCATCTTCTGGATCACAAATCACTCCACATTCTTTACTGTTCACTTGTATTACCATGTTGAAATTACTGTGGAGAGGTTTGGGGCAACAACTACAAAGGTTCACTGTATTCACTGGTCATTTTCCAGAAAAAAACAAAAAAACAAAAAGAATTATTCACAAAGTCAGATATCTAGATCACACAAACATATTGCTTTTAAAGTCAGAATTACTCAACTTTATGGATCTTGTGGTGTTAGCGCGGTTACGGAAACAAACCCCCCAGGACCTGGGGTTATGAAACCCCGGGTTGTGAGGGTCTTATAGTAATTATCTATAGATAATTAACAGATAATTATTTAGCCCTTTCCTCTTTTTTGTTTCTTCTGTCTCTGTTTGTACACTCTTCCTCACTTTCACTCTCCTCAAGCTCCCTGTCGGAAGGAATGAGCCTAACTGCTGGATCATGTTCCTTACACCCATAAAATGTTCATGCATCCATTTCCTGTGAGCAATAGTAGATAGTACAGCAAAAAAATTGATTACGGTCATAACTATGCATCCCTGCACATGTCCATCAATGAGTATGTTATTGTTCAAACAGAAGTGGACTAACTGCACAATGTTGCCCTGAGGCAACGAATGAAAAACTTTCATTTTAGTATATAAATAAAGACAAAAAGTGTCTTTACTCAATCAAATATGCTTTTTCACATGTTCATCATGCACATCACAGATATTACTTATACAAAGTTATTTAAATTTAAACATGTTAAAAAGTGAACTGTATCTTACTTTCTGCTAGCAGTGTGTCCTAGCCAGCTAGGGTCCCAAAGAGGACAGTTTCACCCTCAGACGAAATGTCAAACCCACACCCACCTCAAATTTGATTGGTCACAGATTTATCATCAGACTTTTAATGTGATGTTTTACTTTAAAAACATTTAAAGGGGCAATGTGTGGGCCCAAATAATGGTTTGTTGCCTGAGGGCAACACCTTGCCATAGAGGCTTAATTAATGCCATTTTAACAAAGCCAACACACCCACACACACAGAAGGAGTTTGGAATGGACTGTCACCACCCACTTTGCTCTCCAGTCAAGTCAGAAGTCAATTTTGATGAGAGGAGAAGAGAAGAGAAAAAATTACACACAGTATTCAATCTCCAATTTTCCTACATACCATCCACTGGTATACACCATATGTTACAAGTCTGGAGTTTGCATCTGTGCTTTTGCTGCATCCTGAAGTTATGCAGTTTCAATGCATTACTCACTGTCCCCACAATGCATTACTTTTAAAAGCAATATTCCCATGCTGATTATATGATTCTTTGACCATGAAAACCTACCCCTAGCAGTTGGAATCACATTGATATCATTAGTTTGATGAAACCATTCTGATTGTATAGAGATAGTGATCAGACAAAGACTTCCTGTAGATAATGAAGGTGGTCAAGACAAATCTGGCAACTTTATTTGTTTGGAAAGAGTTGAGGCAATCATCCTAAGGTTCATCTGAAGTTATAGGGTTATTATCTTTCTGCCCCTGTAGAAATCCCAGCAACAACCTTTAATTATTTCCTATCAGCTAGGCTATTGGAATGACCAGCCTGGAGACCGCCTGGTGCCACAGTAATGAGGACCATTGTGGAGCACAACAAATTGGGGAAGTCAACCAAACAGGACAAGTACAGACTTCAGCAAACAGTCAGGACAGCAGAAAAGATCATTGGTGTGAGCCTGCCCTCCATGGAGGACCTGTACACAGCACAGGTCAAAAGGAGGGCGGAGAGGATCACTGCAGACCCCTCACACCCTAGACACAACCTGTTTGAACTCCTCCCCTCTGGCTCTGGACGGCGTTACAGGTCGCTGTGCACCAAGACAACCAGGCACAGGGACAGTTTCTTCCCCCAGGCCATCATGTACAGATTATACAGACTCATACAGGTCTCTAGTTTTAAGTACCCTATCTTTATCCCTTATCCCTATTTATCTCATTTCAACAAACATTCCTTGTTGTCTGCATTGTTTACTGTCTGTTTATACTGCTTATTCTGCATTGCTTGCACTGTTTGTTGCTGTCAAAGTTGCTGTTAATACTGCTTATTTGATTATATTATACAGCCTTATGCTGGTTTACTGTTTGCACATTGAGCCGATGTACTGTACCTCAGTCAAATTCCTTGTGTGTCCGTCAGATCTGGCCAATAAAGCAGATTCTGATTCTGAAGTCTTTAAAATAAAAAAAAGTTACTCTCCAAGCTTTTCAAATTCAGACAGCCAATAATCTCCTTAACAAGACCATAATGTTGAGGGTGTGCATGGCTTAGTGTAACTGCTCTCAAATACAGCTCAGACAACATGGTTAAGGCATGATACACAATTGCAGTGCAAAGGTGACATTATACTAAACAGTGCAATCATATATTCAAAGAATTTATACAAAGCTAATGATTTTTTTTTAAATAAATGCTTTGAATGTGGCTCTTGACCTTCTTAACTGGTATGTTTATATGTATAATGTTAAACCAATAAAAAAGCAGTTACCTCACTAATGAATTATTTTACTCCGATGGAGAAAATGTAGTCTGAGTATGTTTGGATGTTTTGGCGTGGGACAAAGATTAGGAACACAGTATACAACAGCGCCGTCTATTGACCATATAGGCTACTAATCACACCGCACACAAAAATGTGAAATGCATGCTATTACAGAACAATTTTCGGTTCTACAATTCTATGCATTTTGAATATAGTGCAATAGTTGACATAAAACAAAAAAATCAAAGCATGCCTTAAAAAAATAAAAATAAAAAAATGACTATTCCCTGACCGGGAATCGAACCCGGGCCGCGGCGGTGAGAGCGCCGAATCCTAACCACTAGACCACCAGGGATGGCGGTATTACGATTTGTTGCTCTGGTAGATGAATGTATGTTTAATATGGTTTAATAATATGATTTGTTGAATTTGCTTATAAATCAGCTTTATTTTTTTAACCATGACCCTGGCCGGGGGGCAGGGTGTAGGAGGCTTAGACACAAGTAAGTGTTGTTAGGACTTTAAGATTTAAAACACAAAAACAATCAAACTGTAAGCTATAAAGTAACTAAACACAAAAATATAACCCAGACGGCCAAACCACCCCTACAGGCCAGTAGTAACGCCTTGTAACGCGTTCAGTTTGTATCGATAACGGTAACGCACCAGTATGCCAAAATTAAGTGCCTGAAGTAAAATCCGAACTACAGTAAGCACCATATTTCAGCCGAAAAAAATCTACTATAAATCCTAACACCATATCTTACTCACATTCAATCGAACACATGTCAGAATTTGAATGTGCCAACAGCATTCCAAAGAACATGCAATTTTATATTGTCCGGCATTTCACGAAGCTCCCCAAATAGGGTCCTGGCTTGGGTCCTTGCTCAACGTGGGAGACACGAAAATGAAGTTGTTTTGAAAGTGTTTGGGATTACTCTGACCGAGGAATGGTTGTCAAATAGGAAATCATATAATAACGGTGGTGAGAGTTGGGGTGAAAGCTGTTTTAAGATGATGCCAGGCGATAGTCAGTCCAAAATGGTAGTAATCGCCGGAGACGCGACGGTTGGAAACTGTCAAAACTGTTCTGTTTTGCATCAGGTAAGATCATCTTTCTTGACTGAAAAGGCAGCTAACTTAAAAGTTTTTTTTTCAACAGGCAGAATATAAATAATTTACGATTGTTGTAATATGTTTCGTGTGTTCAATATGTTGAAAATAATGAATTCCCCTGTGCGTTTTTGTCTTGTTTCTTCCCGGTTGTTATTACAGAGTCTGACCGAATATGTGTCGTCATTTCTGGCACTGAAGCAGAAAATTACGGTCTCTGAGTGAGTATTAACACCTGACAATTGACATGGAGAAACTACAGCCAGACAGTTGGATACTCGAATTATCACACCACTCACTATTCAGAATGAGAACCAGCTTGGATTGGCCAAGTATATTTAAACACACAAGGAATTTGACTCCGGTACAGAAGCTCTCAATGTGGCTTGTAAGGCAACAAGACAATTTGAATAAACAAGTAAAATGTGTGCATTCAAAATAGGAAATATGTGCAATTAAATAGGAAAGAGAACAGGAAAAGGAGACTGTAATATATTTGATTAGATTCAGCTTTATTGTCATTACTCATGTACAAGTACAAGACAACGAAATACAGTTTATGCAAGTGCAATAACAGCAGTGCAGTATCTACAGTCTGTACAGTCAGAACTAATTTACCAATGGACATGTACAATTGATATTTACAGTAAGATATGTAGGGTAATGTACAGTATACAACAGACTGATTTAAATTACAAGTAATGGATAAGCTTATAGAACACTAGTGCAATGGGATGAGATGGAATAAAACAGTGCAGAATAAGAAGATAAACAATAAGTTACATGAGTGAACAGTTCAATTGATGTAAATAGTGCAAAGATAAATATATAGTATCTGCATATGTAGAGCAGTATTCTGTGAGTATGTGCAAATTACCAGATCACTTCAGTATTACAGGTAACAGAAGTGTATTGCATTAGTCTCAGGAGGAGAGATGAGAAGGGGTGAGGTGTGTGTAGTGGTATAGAGTAGGGGTGGGCAATTCATTTTTACAAAGGGCCACATGAGAAACCTGAACTGTGTTGGAGGGCCGAACCAAGATAACTTCCATCCATCCATCCATTTTCTTCCGCTTATCCGGGACCGGGTCGCGGGGGCTGAAGATAACTTGATTCTGCTCAATATTTATTATCTCCCATTGTAAAAAGCAGTAAATTATATGTGTTGATTAGCTGCTACTGGTGATCAGAAGAATAAGCATATTCTGTAAATATATATATAAATATATGAAATTGTGGTGTAGGTTAAACAACAAAATAGAAGTAATAAACAGTAAAAACAAACATTACATCACAGTTCTATTTCACATAACACTGAAAAGGTGTTTTGCAGTATGTTAAAGATATGCATTTTCAGTTCATTTTACTTGTTCAGTGAGAGAAATCCAGTCTGAGCGGTGATCATCACTGATAGAGGATCTGTATCTGGATTTGTTGAACTTCATCACTGAAAATGTTTGTTCACATATGTAGGTAGATCCAAAGATTTCCTGCGATGTCCTCAACCCTCCTCCTTACACTGCGTCAGGAGAGGGGCACGTTCTCATACGCGCCCTTTTTCTCCGAGCATATTAGTGCTGCAGAGTCCAACAAACACTCTTTAATAAACTCTCCGTCAGAAAACGGCTTATTTTTTCTGCCGATTTTGTGGGATATGACATAACTTGTCTTGAAAGCTGCATCTCTGGGTGTGGAAAGTTTTGTAAAAAGTCTTTGTTGGTTATGCAGTTTCACTAGCAAAGCATCCGACTCTCATGCGCGCTCTTCATCTGATAAGTTCTTGTATTTCTCCTCATGCTTGGTCACGTAGTGGCGATTCAAATTGTAATCCTTGAACACAGCGACCTGTGTACCACAAACTAAGCACACCACTTTACCTTTGACTTCTGTAAACAAATACTTTCCAGTCCATGTCTTGTTGAAAATGCGGCATAGCATGAACAGCATAAATATTTTTTCATTCATGTTCTGATTGATGGACCTCACGCGGGCCGGTCCAAAGGCCGGATGCGGCCCGCAGGCTGTAAAATGCCCAGGTCTGGAATAGAGGAAGGCAGTGGGGGGTCAACGGGGGACAGAGTTCAGTAAGGAGACAGCTGTGGGGAAGAAGCTGTTCCTAAGTCTACTGGTTTTGGTTCGGAGGCTCCTGAAGCGCCTCCCAGAGGACAGGAGGTCAAACAGTTAGTGAGCAGGGTGACAGGAGTCCTTGAGAATGCTGCGAGCAGGTCAGAGACAGTGTTCCCTGTGGACACCCTCAATGGCTGGAAGTGGTCTTTGTGATGCGTTGGGCAGTTTTCACCACCTGCTGCAGAGCCTTCCCTCGGAGACAGAGCAGTTTCTATACCAGACTGTGATACAGCTGGTCAGGATGCTTTCAATGACACAGCAGTAGAAGTTCACCAGGATATATGCACATTGTGGTAGAAGAGTTTTGAGATTGATGTATGCAGTGGTTATATTTACAATTTATTGTATTGGGGTGAATGCTGTAACCTATTATATAACAATCTGGAGCTGAACATGTTAAAAACAGTGGAAATGATTGTAGTTTTTAGGAGGAGCCAGGAGACTCCAGTGGACAGTCAGGACTGCAGGAAGAATCATAGGTGCCAGCTTGCCCCTCCATGGAGGACCTGTACACCTCACAGGTCAAAAGGAGGACAGAATGGGTTTCTGCAGACCCCTCACACCCTGGACACAAAGTGTTTAAACTCCTCCCCTCAGGACGGCGCTACAGGTCACTGTGCACCTAAACAACCAGACCCAAGGACAGTTTCTTCCTCTGTGCCATTATACTTATGAACAGTTAATCTATGTTTTGCTTTTTTTAACTTGTGTGTATATATTCTGTTTTTATTGCTGTGCACATCGGCGGTCATTGGGGTGGAGTCAGATTCCCTGTGTTTTTGATAATACTTAGCATTAAAGTTTATGCTATGATATGTTAGTATGTGAGGGGTCTGCAAAAATCTTCTCTGCCCTTCTCTTGACACATGAGGTGTATAGGTCCTCCATGGGCGACAGGTTGGATTCCATGATTCTTTCTGCACTCTGAACTGTCTGCTGCCCCCGCGACCCGGTCCCGGATAAGCGGAGGAAAATGGAAGGATGGATGGATGGATGAAAAATAATTTGAGGAAAAAACTCATTATGGTTTCTAGCTGAATGACTGAGATCTCTAAAAGAGAATATTTAGGCTTACCAAGAAAATTGACTCTGGCTTTTGAAAAAGGGGTGACTCCATAATGCTAAGTTAATAAAAAAAAACTCAATTATCTAATTATTCCAGTGTTTCCTTGATAAATGGTTTGAGAATTGGTATAGATGAATAGTATTATGCTGAAACAAAATGTAGTTATGGTATATTAGGCTGTTTGTGTTGATCATTATGATGCTCTAAAGTTTACAAGCAGCTGTAACCTGTCTTTGAAAGCCAAGTATCAACCAGCAATATGAATGTACTGATACTGGATCAGGACATAGTTGCTGTTTGAAGAAGAGTTGCGCACACAAACTACACAGACAAGCTTGTATTCTGTAATGTTGCAGCAAGTGGATTAAGACATTTGTGTCCTTACTATGATTATTTTGCAGTGACACAGTCCGACTTCAACAACAGCTGGAAGAGCTGCAGATCAGACTGGTTACTCTGGAGAAAAAGGCTGCAGACTATGAATTGGTGCAAGCAGAACTGGAGGAGAAGAAGGTATATACTTTCTCTGTACAATTATATTCAGTATTATTATTATTATTACATTAGTTTTGGTGCTAATATTGTCTCTTAAATTAGTACAGCACACTAGAGCACAAATTTAGCCTATCTCTGGACAAGTTTCCCGTGATTTTTAAAACTTTTTTTTTGTTTTCACACAATCAAACCCTATAATATTGGTGCTTTAGGGTGCCCTTGAGGCCTATGGACAGGTGTCTGAAGCAATGGAAAAGCTGAAGCAAGAAAACAGCAAGGCAATGGCAGAGTAAGAGATGGTACCAGTTTTCATTATAACACTGTAGATAATGGTATTTATGGTAAAGCATGTACTAATATTTTTCCCATCTCTCAGAAATAAGAAGTTTGAAGAGCAGCTAAAGAATGTGAAAGGTACTTTGAATTCACACGCTGTAACTTTTACCAGGTACCTAATTTGAAAGTAACTGAAAATACAGTTTCTCAAATGCACCCCTAATTTTGTATCAAACTGTCTTAGAACTTGTGGAAAAGCAAACACTTGAAAATGCACAGTTGAAGAGGGAAAAGGCTGTGATAGAAAATGACTTGCTGAAGGCACAGGTAAGCAAGAAAGTGCTTAAGTATACTTAAGTCATTTGAAGTGGAAAGTCAAAACTGACAATAAATGGACTATTGTTCTCAGGAGTTTTATACTGTACATATGTGTTAAAATGTAGCTCAGGAAAAACTAATTGTGTGCGTTTGTTTTAAACCTCTACAGACATCATTGAAGAAAACTCAGACACAAGCAGATCAGGTTGAAAAACTTATAGAGGAAAACTCCAAGATGACAAGCATGTAAGAACTTACGACATATGGTTTCATAAATTGGAGACACACCTTTTATTTTTTTGTGTTATTTGTTATGAAACTTTAATTACCTTTTTGCTACATTATGACTGTTTATGGACAGAATTTTTAAAAATCACTGAAACTAAATTATGCTAAAAGGTTCCATGATGTTTCCTCATCCACAGAAAGGACATCCTTGAAAATAAAGTCCGACTGCTCGAAGGTTGGTATTGAAAATAACTTTCAGCCAGTGTAGGAAAATATGTTCACTTGGATGTCTGTGATTAGTGTTTCTTCGACAATGGTGTCTTAGTTATACTTAGGTTTGTCCTTATTTCAGACTTGGTTTGCAAACAGAATCATCAGTTATCCCAACTAACCAAAGAGAAGATCTTGCTAGAGAGGAATATTGA
This sequence comes from Monopterus albus, assembly GCF_001952655.1. Classification (NCBI taxonomy): domain Eukaryota; kingdom Metazoa; phylum Chordata; class Actinopteri; order Synbranchiformes; family Synbranchidae; genus Monopterus; species Monopterus albus. The sequence goes on from NW_018127911.1 coordinate 5,374,372, forward strand.
TGATCTCCAGGTGCAGTAATAACCTTAATAAATTATACGTTTGGGGAAAATATTTCTTGTACTGTTGAACTGACATTTCTTTAAATATAATTTCAATTCTTTTGCAGGTGAGACTGATGAAACTGGAAAGAGAAAGGAGTAAAGGTAAATAAGGAACAGTTTCATTTACAAATACAATGTTACTATGATGCTTATTTTTCTGTGATCTTGTTGTCTCAAGAAGCCTGATTTTCAGTAAACAAAAATATAATCTTCTAAATGACCACATTTTACACCTTTTTTTAAGAATTTGGCCTTTTTATTTTATTTTTTTTTACACTAACAGCAGTAGTCCATTTCTGACTTAAAATTAAATTAAAACAAACAATATCCGAATTACTTCTCAACAGAATATAGGAGCACATCAGCTCAGGCAAATGCACCTGAGGAGCCTAAAATTGACAAAGGTTGGTAATCTCCTGCATTAACAATAAAATAAGACTGTTGTTATTTTTGCAGTGTGTAATTATTTATGTCTGGTTTCTAGAAAAGGTCCGGACGCTACTCGAGGATTTGTGGGCATGTGTGGAACCTCAGCAGCAGTCAGCAACTCTGCTTCATTTACATGGTGAGACATCATTAGGCAAGTCAGCTTTGCTGCAACTTTTAATTAGTGCCAGTGATTTCTGATTTTAGTTTTATTTTGTTTAAACTTATCACAATTTTACCGCAGAAAAGCATGTAATCATCTCTTTTGTTCTTGTCATTTTAGACGTCTGCTCTAATTCCGGACAAGTTCTACCCTCCTCTCCACAAAAAAGTCCTCTGAGTAACATATCCCAGTCTGCTTCTCACAAGATCAGTGAATCCCTAAGTCCCCCCATGCAGCTAAAGGCCACTTGTAGGCAGTTGAAAACTTCTCCGGGTGTGGAAAAAGCCATCAGATACCAAGACTCTCTGCAGTCAAGCAGTGCCAAGAAACAAACGGACACTCCCAGAAAGAGCAAGTGTTTGTCAAAGGCACACAAAACTGAGGAGCTATCTATTGAAGTAGATGTTAAGGAGATATTGGAAATGTTTAAACCAATGCCTCCCTGCTTATCACCACTGTCGGACTTGGTGAGAATTTGGTTGTTGTTAATGTGAATAATTTGGTTTTTGTTTTTCATCACTGGCTGATATACAGCTTTCCTTGTTGATATTTATAATTTATATTATGCATGTTGCAGATTTTCTTTAATAAATAATTCATGTGTTCATGAGCATTCACAGATGACATCATGGCCCTCTTGTTTCTTTCAGTATTCAGAGATGGAATCTATGGAGACGGACGATGCTGAAAAGGAAAACCATTCCAAACCCTGTGATCAAAATGCTCCTCTTCAACAAGTGGAGCCCTTTCTCATTACACACTCTGTGTCAAGCCACTGTCCAAAATCTTCTGCACTACCAGCAGCCGAGACTGTGGACTTAACAATGGTCACAACAACTGAAGTGGAACATGTTTCTTATCAAATTGACTCCAAAAACTCGGGACAAAATGAGCTGAGTGTCATTGCTGACGGGAAGAACAAAAGCAGTACAGATGGTGAAGAAATGTATCTTCAAAATAACATGCAAACTGAGCATGAGCCAGCAACTGTGCCTTTAGTATCATTATCTTCTTCTTCTACGTCAGACGTAACACATTTGGTTGAGATTGTTTCATTAACAGCTGAAAGTCAAGCACTATCCTGCAGTGTAAATCCCAGTAGCGGTGATGCCAATAGCATCTCTGAAACTGAAAATGCTTTAAGAGAGCCAAAGGAAGATCAGCCAGAGATTATAACAAAGATGGATGTAGATGCATGCCCCAGTGATGATACTGGTGTCAAGACACTTGCTCCTTATATTGAAGAGTCACATGGACAAAGTGATAACTCTGTAATCTCTGCAGAAACTGGAGATGTACAGCTAGTTGCATCATTCGTTGACTCCGTGAAAGAGACTGAGGTTGCAAATGCAGAAAATGGTTCAGAAGTTGAAAAGAATCATCAGGTTTCTGGAAGTTTAGGACAGGGCACTCAAGATGATACGGTCTTGAAGCCACAAGAGGATGCAGGGTTTCTTGGCAAGGACTTAAAAATGGAAGAAGATGCCCCCTGTTCATCAAGCTCTGACTGCATCACTAGTGTCTCAAATATAAATTTTGAAACGGTGTGCAAAAGTGATGCATCCATTAAGCTCAGAGATGAAGAAAGTCATGAGGCACAAGGAACTGGAAGAGTCAATATGACAGCTTCTCACTCAGAGTCAGATATTGATATTAGAACTCAATCCCCTCAAAAATCTTCACTGCTAATGAAGGAAGGTGTGGATAAAGCCCTTGCTGGGCAGGAAACTAGTCAATCACACATTGAAATGCCTTCAAAAAAAGATGCAGACATGGAGATCTTGAACAGTGAGATAATGACTGATCATGGGCCTTCCATTTCTGACTTCCCACAGGAAATAACTGTTAACTGTGAAACTTTGAAAGAAAAGCCACATTTTCTGTGCAGGCAGTTGAGTCCTTCGTGCCTGTTAGCTACTGTAAAACTGCAGGCTTTGGAAACTCACCCAAACCCAGGAGCATTGAATGTTGATGGTAACGCTGAACATATTTCAACAAAGCAAGAAACTCTACAGCCTGTGCATAATTTAGTGGAAGAAAGTGTCATTGAAGACTTACCTCAGAACCCAGTAGACAAAGGTAGTACTAATTTGTTAATTCAGAATGGTGCTGCCAAAAATGGACAAAATAAATGTTTGGACTTGTGTCCAAACGTGCTTGAAAAACAAACCCCACATGTGAACAAAGAGGAAGAAGCCAACCCAGCGGCAGGTCCAACTACAGTTCAAACACCAGACTGCATAGGAGAAGTTCGCGCTGAAATGGGTGAGCCACTTCCGCCTATGCTAACCCCTCTGAGCACCCCTCAAAAGACAGGCAAATCAATTAGTCCTATGCAGGCTGTTGGAAAACTCTGTTTTCCCTCACCCATGGATAGATTGGCTTCTCCTACCACTCCTGTCCAGGCCCATTTGACACCCAGTGGTCAGCACACAAGTTCTTCATCCCTAAACAGTCCACTTCCTCCAAACGGTGTCCCTTCATCACCACTTCAGTTTGGCTCTGCCACTCCAAAGCATGCCGTGCCGGTCCCAGGTCGCCTGCCCTTGACAGCATTAAATTCTCCCCCTTCTTCTTCCTCCACTCCATCTCAGGAAAACTCCATGAGGATTCTTGACACCATGTATCCAGAGCTCTCAGCCCGTGCCCGAACTCTTAGCATTCTCAGAGGGAATGTCAATCTCAGCATTTGTTCATCGGAGAACGGAATATTACCCACAACAGCTGACAGTCAGATATCTGGCTTTAAAACTATCAACTCCACCTCAACAGCATTCACCAAGACCAGAGGAGAAAAAAGACAAGCCATCAGTTTTCCTGAACCAAAAAACACCAAATGTGTTAAACTTGATAGCTGCTCTCCTACTGGCAGTCACAATCAAGTACCTTCCTCCTCAAACGGTGGAGAGGAAACCACCTCACCTCATACTCCCGGGCAAAAACAGCTCCAAAATGAGGCAACCTCTCAATCCCTAGAAGGTGGAAAAACCGCTGAGCAGAATCTTATAATCAGTTCTTTGAAGAAGATTGAAAATCAGTGCTTTGATCTGTTGCCTGTGATTCAGAGCCACCTGTATGTCGGTAACCTTCCCAAAAAGCCTGTCTTGAGAGAAGAGGAGCAGGAGGTCATCTCCGAGTTTTGCCAAAGCAGCTTGGTTAGTATGCTAGTTTGAGGTGCTTCTGTATTTACAGTAACTCTTTCACTCTTACCGTGGGTGGGGTCTGCAGGCGGGGGTACAGTAATTGAAACTAGTATTTTCAGGTATCTCTGTGAACTCCAGACAAGTCTGGTGTAATTTTGCCTTACTAATAATAAAGGCGGAACTTAAAGGCTGTGTATGAAAACTGACAGAACAAGTTGGCTTTCAGCTAAATGTCCAGATTCATATGTAAATGCTATATTCGCTTGCTGTAAGAATTATTAGAACATGTTCATGGCATGTATTAACTAGAGGCAGTATCTCTAGAAAGCAATAAGAAAGAGGATCTAGTAAACAAGAAGTAGACTGTAGTGCTACAGCGTTTCTTTTCCTAAAGTATATGTTCTTATTGACAGGATTTGTACGTGGTGACAGTGTGAATATACTGTCTTTGTTCACTTGCTACAGTTTAAATAAGAGGAAAAAAGAAACCCACTCATCTATAGGCAGTCTTTGCATGAAGGCAGTAACAAGTGACTGTGTAACCACAGTGGCTCAAAAAAAGCAAGCAAATGGTTGTCACAAGTAAAAGCATATAAAGACAAAGGACTTCCATTAACTAGTGAGATGAAGTGTGTTGTTTTCAAATGTCAGGTTGTTTTCGTGTGAAATGAATTCATTTTCTATTTTCTCTCTTTTCTCTTCAGGCCAGAGCTGATGATATGATTTTGGCAATCTTGAACAAAGTGAAAAGGGAGGGAAAGGATCTGAGCAGACACTATATGCAGGCCCTTTGTAGGGTCTACACAGGGATCTGTAGACAGAAGAGCGACAGGGAGAAGGCTCACATCCTAGCTTACAGCATTCTTGCAGAAGGTTGGGAACTGATTCCATACTTATACTCTCTTTTGTTGCACTCACACAGATGTTTTAAAAATATATACACTGTCAACTAAGTGAAAGGCAGAAGTAAATATACATGGGTTTTATAGAGATTGGAGGAAACCTGCTATATTTTATAGATGATAGTTAAATGGAAATTAGTTGTTATGGTGTGCTTAGCTTTTTTTTAAAGCTTAACTGAGCTTAATCGCATTAATGGTTTTTTTAAACAATTTGTTTCTCTTTATTCTGTCTCGTGTACTGCAGATTTTCCAGATTCTGCTAAGCTGATTTTGTTTATGGTGACAACATGGCCAAGTATTCTCTCACACGGTAGTTCTCTGTGCCAGGCCATACATGCTGTCACCAAACTGAAAGCACAGCAAGAGCTTCTCAGCTGCCTTTCAGCATTCCTTGGTTGGGAGAAGGTATTTTTAGGAATGCACTTCTCCATTTATTGCATTGTGTATATTATTTAAGTGATATCAGGCTTATCTGGCATGGCTCCAATGATCAGAATTTAATGTCCTCAGTTTGTCCAGTCACACACCTTTGTTGCATGTCATTTGCCATCTTAGTCTCTTCTTGCATTTCTTGTCATCTCTCCTCTGTGGTCTTAGCTTTGAGTCAGTTGTCTTTATCACAACAACTCTTTGTGCCCCCATCTTCCCTTCTGTGTCTTTCCAAATATAGTAGAGTGGACCCTCTAAAACCTCATTTTCCTGTGTCTCTGCAGTGTCCTCCCTTTGACATAGACCAGCTGATCTCCAGAACACTGTCTGATATTCAATCAGGGTCAAAACTGTCTTTCACAAAACACAATCGCTATGGGAACGACCTAGGGACTGAGGCTTGGGAGCATGTCTTCACACTACACCTCCTTTGTACCCACAGGAAATGGAAGTGGACCTATGAAAATATATTGGGGTGTGTGTGTGTGTGTTTATGACCTCCTGAGGTTCTTTCATTAGGAGTTGCTTCTAAAGAAAATACATTTAAAATATCATGTTGAACTCAGTTATAGAGATGATCTGTTCTTCAATCAAGCAACCCATGCACCTGTGTTAATCAGTTTGTTTTTTTTGAATTGACAGGAAGGAGTTGTGGCCGTTAATGAACACTTGGGTGACACAGCCCAGAGATCAACAAGCAGCGATCTCTGATATAACTGTCGCCACTGTACTTCGACTCATAGGTCAGTTGTTTTACTTATTTACTTGGGTATTAACCACAGTCTGAGTGAGAATTTCATCTTTTTCTTATAAATAGGACGCCTCAGTCAAATGGGAATCAAAGAGAGGAGCATTTCTTCCGTGTTAACTGTGGCCAACATCATCAACACATTTGGTAGACACGGAGAGGCTGAAGGTATGAAATATGAGAAACCTTGGAGAATACACAATGATTCCGTGGGGCTGTAACTAATACTTTTGCTGAAAGTGTTTCTTATTTCCCCTCATGCCTTTTATTGATCTTTTTCATGTGTTCATGCATGTGTGCCTATGTATTTAAGCAGATTTGCATATTTATATGCTACTGTTTGTATTTATTTGTCATAATTGTGCCAAATAAACCGAAATAAATCCTGATGTGAAAGTGGATGGATTCCATTTAAAGAATTCTAATCTCCTCATGTCGTCCCTCTGCAGGCGTGCCATGGGAGGTCCAGTTAGCAGCTGTCTACTGTATCTATGACCTGTCTCCCTGCAACCCCAAACAAGCCCTGGACGCAATCGCAGGGTGGAGAGGAGAGACGTCTCAGAACGTCCCTCCTGCTGTCACCAGCTGCATTAACCAGTTAGCCTCTATCTGCAGACAGGTCAAGAGCTGAGATAGACAAGCCGTTCAAAAACAAAAACATGCTTGCACCTCAAAGTTCATTTTAATTTTCTTTCTGGCAACCCACAATAGAACTGTTAACATTTGAGTACAGAACATACACTGATAGGTTTTGTGCTCTTCTAATACAGGGTGGCTGGAGATTCATAGTAAGTGAACAATAAAAGACAGTTACAGACTTCTTTAACATTTTTTTTAATTTGCATTTCTACTCAAAACAAAACTGTTATTTAAATGTTAATGTTCTCTGATTTTGTAGCAGTTTTTTTTTTTTACAAAAAGGCATGTAAAATATGGCTTGCTGAATTTCTTTTAGCTGTCCACCCCTGCAATAATTTTACCAGCACAGCTCTAGGCCTTTTTGCTATACTCAGGTATTGCTCTAAATATTGTAAAGTATGTACATGTATTCAAGTGTTTGTAAATATCAGGCGTTATTATATATCAGGTTACTGTTTGTATGAATGAAAAATAGGTATAAAGTTTCAGAAGTTATTTAAGATTTTCTAATTAAATTTTTTAAAATAAGATGGTTTTGCTGTGATGTGTCGTTGCTCGATTCCTCTCAAGGTTATATATTACAAAACCGTTAAATTAGGCCACCCTCCAAATGTATACAGTGACCAATTCGCGTACAGTATATCAGCTTTGTGTGAGACAGGCCATTTGTGAGTAAAACAGCTGTTTGTGCATTCTGCTGTATTTGCCACAACAACCTTAGTTATTTAAAAAATATATGACGAATGTACTAATGATCCTGATGAATCACTGCTACTATAAGACATTATCCCACCTGATCTTATCTATGTAAAGCTATAAAATACATGGATCCACCATTCCCTGAGCCAGCCATCAAAGTAATAGCCCAAACCACGTTTGAAACTAAGTGAAAAACTTTATTGTTATTATTATTCATGAAATATAACCTTAAAGAAGAAGGCTAATACTGTATGTTAACTTTATAAACCAAACACACGTAATAGAAAATAAATAGAAATAAGTAGAACAAATAGAATAAATAAATAGCTTCTTAAAAGGAGACCAGTTTTAGAAAGAAGTTTGAAATAAATCCTTAAACAGAGAAATGCCCATATTATCAACAAAGGAAATACACCCCGCCACCCCAACACCATGTTTTTTGGAAAGTTTGTGAGTTTTATTTATTTTTATTTTCATTTTGACCTGCTTTCTATTGCTATTTTGTTGTCCATCTTTATTTTGCCACTGACTCCAAGAGCTTGTGCACAAATAATTCCTATGCACCTGTACTGTGTGTAAAACCTCTTGAATCATGAGTCATGCTCTCTTTGGGGTCTGGTTTGATATGATCTTTCAAGAGGGGAAGATGTTCTAATTGCTTCCGTTTTTCCACCCGACATGAATGCATCTATGTAGTTGGCTTGACGCATGGACGCATGTCATGGAGCCGAGGGGTGTGTCCAAGGATTTAAATTCCTCAGACATGCGTACAGGCCGTTCCGTGCTGCTAGGTGCGCCATGTTGGCTAGCTGAATGGGGAGTGGAGTTGGGCAAGCTGCTTGAAAAAGCAAACTAGTTTTGGGACATGAAGCACTTTCAGATAAATTAAATCGACGCAGTAGGATTTATCTGTTTCCCTGATTGGTTGCCAAAATTGCGCGCCATTTCCCCGCGAAGGGTTTCTCGGTAACCTCGAGTCCAATGGATCCCAGGACCACTTGGATCCAGCCGGAGCAGAAGGGACCTGCCCATTCCGTGTGGATGTACATTTGGAAAACCTCTCAGGGAGCAAAATCTGGCATCGACAACCACCTTCACCACCAACACAGCTTTGTAGCGCAAAATGCAAACTCCACGGACTCGAACGGCGAAGACTGTACAAATTTAGCGCCGTCACCGGGACTTGTGTTTGGGAAACTGCCGGAGGGGGACAGCGGAGAGAGGGGAAGTGTCCGGAGGAAGGGCTCGTTGTCTCCGTCCTCATCCTCTCTGGACTCGGAGGTCGAAATGAGCTCCTCACCCTCCGGCTCCTGTCTGCAGATCGACAGTCTGAACGTTGCAGAAGAGGCCAGTCGGTTTCTGCACTACGGCGAGCACGAGTTGAACGAGAAGCATCTGAGACAGCAGCAGCAGCAGCATCAGCCCCCTCCGCCTTCTGCCAGTGCTCAGCAGTACCGCTGCAGCATGCTACAGTCCGTCGGCCACTCCCCCGCGGGGCTGAAAAACCAACACGGTAACAAGCACCGCCACAATCAGGCGCATACACCCGGCCGCAGGAGGCATCTGAACAGGGCCAACACTTTCCACGGCATCAACCCGCTGCTGGCCCACGGCTGCAATGGACACCACGGGCATTCTTCTTGTAGCCTGTGGAAAACCAGGCGCTACAGCTCGGGCATCAATGGGTGAGGAGATACGAAGATGTTTTACTTTTTTTAGAGTCATAGAAAAGTGTGAGGTCGGCTCTGAATGAAGTTCCTCCAGCTCATCCAACAGGAACAGCAGTGTGTGAATTTGAAGGGTGAATATACAGTAATAATGACAAACATGGAGACTTGTGCTTTTCAGTATGAATGTGAATCTAATTTTTAGGTCCTTTAAAACACAGTCCATCAGAACTAAATATGTTGTTACCTGATGTTTCTGCTTGGATTCATGTTTATCAGTGAGATCTGCATTAACAGCACAGATGTATTAAATGCTGAAATTAATTTTTACATGCTTGTTGTGTGTGTGTGTGTGTGTGTGTGTGTGTTACCTTTAGTATAGTTTTCAGTAGGCCCAGGCCCTATACTTGACATTTTATTTGTTTTTATAGTACATCCAGATATGCAGTCTATATTCATACAGTGCTCACCTTGTTTTCTTTGTTGTGTATCAGTCTATATTCCCAGTGTCCCAATTCTCTCGTTTCCCTGCAGTCTTCATGAAGAGATAGTGGACTTTTTTAACTTCATGTCACCGCGACCAGAGGAGGAGACCATGAGAAGAGATGTTGTGAACAGAATAGAAAGTGTCATCAAAGATTTGTGGCCCACAGCACGGGTGAGTGTCACTAGGCTAGACCGTTTGGCTACAGAGGACACAGGAGCTCTGGGCACTGTACTCCACTCTGGCCTACAAAGTACACTTTACAAGGTTCTGCCCTGTCTTTATTTAGAGTTTTTTTTTATTTGAGGTCCACCACAATGCTTAGCTCTCGAGGCCATGCTGTTCTGTACCTCTTTACCCTATACATTTCTTTGTATCATCCTACATCAAGTAACAAACTCAGACCCTCCTCTGCCAGTGCTGGATAAGGCTTAGGTTAATGCTTGCATCTTCAAACATAGATGACTCTGTCATGTCCATAACTCTGTACTGCAAGTCATCTATTAATGCTAGTTCTCTGAGCAGCAGTAAGCTAGATGGTTTAGACATTTTTGTGACCTGATCGAGCTAGTGATCATGGCCGTGTCAGTCAGTCAGAACAGTTTGCAAGTGCGAGAGTTTAAACATGACTCGGCTGTAAAGGTGGACCAGTGAGTAGCTGAGTCTTGGTGATAAAATCCCAGCCAGCCTTTGTGGTCTCATTTAGCCTCTTGTTAGCAGCCACCTTTTTAAGACGTCTCAGAACATAAAAATCACAAGTGTGGTATTTACTGGTCTATTTTATTTCATAGAAAAAAAATGAAAATGTACTGGCTATGTGTTGATCACTGATCTTATTTCAAGCCGCTAACCAAAACCCATTCAAAAAAAACCTGTTGACTTCAGGGTGAGTGAACCGGAGGTGCAAAAATGCTGACTCGGTTCTGGGTTTTAGGACTGGGTACTACAGCACTCTGTTGCCCCCCCCCTGTCAACAGATGAGCCACTGGTGTCAAAGGCACTGTAGTGTATACACTCATTTAAAAAAAAAACAAAAAAACTCTGCTTTAAAAATGCACACAGTCGCTGGTTTAAAACAATCCACATGACACTGATTAACCCGGGGTTTGGCTTGTGCCGGCGCTCATGGTGCTGCAGTGACTTCAGTAAGCACTCACACTAGAGTTTTTGCCCATTTTATAAAAATGCCATTTGTTGTTTTGGGTTACTGAGTCAGACTGATGGGCAGAAGTGGTAGTTTTATTGTTTTATGATTAAATCTAGATCAATAATGTGGACAGTTGTCCAAATACTCTGAAGCCACAGAGCTTTTATTCCCTTATGAGTCGCTCTACACACTACACAAGTGAACCAGCTTCCACTAATTTGTTTGCACATTTTACATTATTACATAAGGGTTTTTATAGGAATTCCAGTTTTATAATTGTCTCTTCTTGATATTAATACAATTTATTTCTTGTATTGATTATTGTTTTCTCAGTTACTTTTGCAAATCTGTTATGTGCCCTGTAAATCGGGGATATTCTCTTGTATACTAAGCAGCCAGTGTGTCTGAAGGTTTAATGCACGTCCTCTATCTTGTTTGTCCACATCCAAAGTTACCCAGATGTAATCAGTATTTGTGTTGCATGTAATCCTAATATAACGGCGTTATAGAATTTATTGTTGTTCATATTTTTTTGGAGTTGACAAACGGTGAACTGCCAAGGAGACGTCCTACCTGGCCTCACTGTGAATTATTATTATTTTATTCTTCTACTTCTTCTGCTTCAATAAGAATTTTTTGTGAAGTTACTATAAAGACGTAAACATCCAAACTATGATTGACCTTGACGGTGTCTATTTTCACTGTGAGATGACAGTAAATTAGATATTTTTCCCCATGTTATCTCTCCTGTAGCTTAGCTATCTGTAATTTGGTGATTTATGTATCAAGTTACTAATACTGTTGGCGTCCTAATGCCTAATCAGGCCATTAGCATATTACCAGCGAGGAAGCTCACCCTTTTTTTGACGATGCTGTAGTCATAAGTGAGGCCTGGAGTTTGACATACATTTTTACAGAACAAATATCAATTTTATTATGTAAATATTGTATATCTTTACACCTCATAGGCTTGGCTAGCACAGTGGTGTCACAAAACTAATGTAAAAGGTTAATTGGGCAATGATGATTTTTTTTTTTTTCCCCCCACCTTTATTTTTTCCTGACCTGGTTTGTGTTCTTCAACCACTCACATCAGGCCCAATGTTTTGTTTTGGTTTTTCTTTTAAAGCAGGAGTATATACAAAGTAAAATGAAGTCAGAGTAGTGAGCGACACTAAGACGTTCTGCACAGTGCCCACTCCCCTCACAACCTACACATAGTTGACACATGATAATGGTTACAACTCACCTCATCCTGTCAGTATTAATTTGTCTTCTGCTCTGTAGGTGGAGATATTTGGCAGCTTCAGCACAGGTCTTTATCTTCCAACAAGGTAACACTTGTTTTTTTTTACTTCACTTGTATAGTCTGACCTTATGTGGGCTTCAGTGCAAATGAATTGGGAACACTATATTTGGTAGGGGACGTTTATGATCATTTTAGTCCGAGCTTCAGCAGCTCGATGCCAACGCAGTGGTCACAGTCGCTGCTCAGTAGCACAGTCAGAGATGGAAATTCAGATTTAACTTTTTTGTCATTTTGTGTGTGTACACAGTGCATTTTTTTTCAAGGCCTTGTTAGCGTGTGAATTACTGGATTAAGGATTTGAACAGTGTTTGTGGGGAAGACATTTCAACACATCTGTATAAATAAAGAGCTGTGGCAGCTTTGTTTGGAAATAACTCATCAGACTAGCAGTAATTATAGCAGTTTTTGGTGTGAGGAAGTAGGAAAGCTGATTAATACAATGACTATTTCAACATCACATTGTATTCACTTAATAGTTGCTCATTATTTTGAGCTAAACTCCATGATTAACAACATTCATTCATTCATTCATT
>NW_018127911.1:5386838-5405694 GCF_001952655.1 Monopterus albus
TGTCTTTGGACTGTGGGAGGAAGCCGGAGTACCCGGAGAGAACCCACGCAAGCACGGGGAGAACATGCAAACTCCACACAGAAAGGTCCAGAACCTTCTCGCTGTGAGGCAACGGTGCTAACCACTGCGCCACCGTGCTGCCCCTGATTATATCATTTATAAACTAGGACTTGGTCTTTAAATAACTTCTTCATGCACTCATTTCCTGAAATGACTGCCTCTTTCTGTAATAATTCATCAGTATACTGGTGTATGCATAATTGCACAATGCTTTAGAAGAAACTGTAAATGGCATGTTGGTCAAGAACCTTTTGTTCAGCTGAAGAGACAAAGAAACCTTTCTTCCCTGTAGTTATAGGGATTTCACAACAGGATTGCACACTTTCCCAAAACCCTGAATTTGTTTCACAGCCTAAAAACTAGGTCCTGTTGTTGTATTTTGGTGACCTGCACATCACTATTCACTGTGTGTAGACAGAACTCTTGGAAATTAATGTTTTTTGAGGTACAAAGTGCATTGTGTTTTGTTCTTAGTGATATTGACCTGGTGGTGTTTGGAAAGTGGGACCATCCTCCACTCCTGGAACTGGAACAAGCCCTTAGGAAACACAATATGTCTGGCCCATATCCCATCAAGGTCCTCGACAAAGCTACAGTAAGTCACCAACATGAGTGTCTTTTTTTAATCTTTGGCTAAAACACTTGCATCTAACTTTCCATCTACATGTTAAACTGTGGAAATAGGTTAATCACAAAGTTTTGATTGGCTACTTGCAGATGTATTCAGATTGATGTTTTGACCTGTCCCCAGGTGCCAATCATCAAACTTACTGACTATGAAACAGAGGTGAAAGTGGACATCAGCTTCAATGTGGAGACGGCTGTGAAAGCAGCGCAGTTCATCAAAAGCTACCTAAAGGTGTGTAGGTTTGACATTTTCAACACAAATGGCACCTTTACTTTTGGGCTGTTTCTCATCTCTGTGTTTTATAGAAATACACTGTTCTTCCGCCTCTGATCTTCGTCCTGAAGCAGTTCCTACTCCAGAGGGATCTGAATGAAGTCTTCACCGGAGGCATCAGCTCTTATAGCCTTATACTAATGGCCATCAGCTTCCTGCAGGTACTCGTGTACATTACATAACTGTGAAAGCCATAGTGAGAACATAAGGTCCAAGTATAGATGCAGTCTGTACGTGTACATGCATTATAGTACATAATATCGGTATAAAGTAGCCGTTTTCTCTCATGAATGTGTGGACAATAGATGGAGCCATAACCACACGGCCATCCCATGTACTAGAACATTATGAACAAACACTCTCTTGGTTGTTGTGCCCATGATCTTGGTCTTCCTCCTCTTTCTCTGTGTGTTTGACCTCCAGTACTGCCCAGTGTCTTCCAGTTTATGCTTGGTTAGGATCCATTCGTTGCAGAGTGCATAGGCACTGTGTTTATAGCATTCTGTAGTTCTGATTGGTGTTGCACATTTTGTGGCTCGGTGTTTACACCTGGAAAAAGCAATCCAAACTGGTTGGTGCAGCATTAGATGCAGAACGGGCATATTTTCTTTTTTACCTTCACTCATAAAATGATACGAATCTGAGCTCATCATAGAATTTGAGTAGTGTATAAAAATTTCTTATTAAACCAGAGCAGAAAACTAAGCTGTATCACCTGTCTCTTAATGCAGTAAAACCTGACTGGTGTGTTTAGACTGGACTCACTGGGACCTGTGGTCCTCTGTTGTCTGCAGTTACTGCTGCTAGGTGCACTGAACTATTTGAAGTGTTTAATATTATTTTTTTTCTCTGCCATACCTCTGCCAGTTTTTTACAAAATTTTTTACTGTTCATGTAAAATGAGTCAACAACAGTCACTGCTGCTGCTTCAGTGTTTAATAAAAATAGTCTAAAGTGTGGGGAGGGAGCAGAGGGAGATATCAGCAGGCTGTGCAGCTCCTCGTGCCTGAAGATGACAGTCTGTGTTTATCTCTCTGATCTGACTGCTTTTCTAAACTGGGTTAGTTTTACCTAGTATTATGATGTTTTCACTACTGTGGACAACAAACTTAAGCATTAAAAATGGCAAACTGCATCCATCATTGCTTCAATACAGGACATCATAGGAGACAATCCCATGTTATAAGGGACAGGTGGCAGTACGTTACCTGTTCTTAATTTTAGACCAGAGGACTGACATACTGTTTCGTTTTGGCATGTGTTGTCTCTTGGTGTCTTTCTTTACTCTGCAATTTTCATGTGAAGCCTGTGGAGGAGGGCTGTGGCTGTGTGTGTGTGTGTGTGGATGGCGCTCAAGATTGTTTAAAATGCAGCTTTTACCATTTGAAAGTTGCAATCTGTTAAATCACAGAACAAGCGTTCAGGCCTAGATTAGTGTTTTGATTGCTTTGTTTTGCTGAATGAGCATAGTGTAAAGTGTAAAGTGCAATGAACGATTCGTTTCTACGCTGTTATATAGAGTTTACATATTGAAAAACAGATTAGTGGGGGAAAAAAGGCAAATCTCATGAAAACTGCCTACAGGTTTTTATGCTTGATCAACTGATTATACGGGGTGGGCCACGGAAAAGTAGCCCCGAGCAAGGGGATTGTTTTGGAGGCGGGCTACTTTTCCGTGGTCCATGTGGCAGCAATTGGAGAAGAATCGAGATTAATACATTTCCTACTGTGCTGTCAATGATTTAGTTTGGCTGGCTGGATTTTTTTTAACGAGTTCTCTTCCTGATAACAGTTGCACCCTCGGATCGACACACGCCGTGCCAACATAAACTTGGGCATCCTGCTGATAGAGTTCTTTGAGCTGTACGGCCGCGATTTCAACTACATGAAAACGGGCATCCGGGTGAAGAATGGAGGGGCTTACCTGCTCAAAGAAGAAACACTCAAAGCCATGGGGAGTGGAAACAGGCCATCCATGCTCTGCATAGAAGACCCAGTACAGCCAGGTCAGAGTGGAATTTGAAATGACTAAACAGAGAGCTACATGATCAGTTCACACGTCCATACTGTATGTAGGATATGGATGTGTCAGCAGTGTACAGTAGTAGCAGACCTTTATGATCGGCCACCATCAGTGCATTTACATGGGGGAAATTTGACATTAAATCTGAGTCAAATTTTCCCTAATGATTTTTTTTTTAATTTATTTTTTGTTTTTCCTCACTTTGATCTTCACAGGAAATGACGTGGGCAGGAGTTCATATGGCATCCTGCAAGTCAAGCAGATTTTTGACTTTGCCTACATGGTGCTGAGTCATGGTGTATCTCCTCTCGCACGTGCCTACCCCAACAAAGAGTGTGACAGGCTGGTTTCTTCATTAATTGCTTGTTTATTTTTCCTTAAACTTAAGATGTGTTTTGCAGCACTAGTGTTTGCTCTTATCATAATGGACTCTTTGTTACAGTACTTTAGGGCGAATCATCAAAGTCAGCCCAGAGGTGTTGGTTTACAGGGACTGGACAATCAAGAAGTGGGGAGCTAAGCAATATGCCAAGCTGGAAAACCATGGTAACTTTGTGGCAGCTTTAAGTTTGCATTGATGCAGTGTAACAAAAGGATTTTTCATCTTAAGTGTAAACTATATAGTGCATATACTCAACTGACACTGCTAATTCAATTCCCATTTTTCTGTAGTAATATTCTGTTTGGTCCTAGATGTAGAGATCTGTGAGCAGGATCTCGCCCGTCTGATGTTGGTTTCTGTGGAGGATCAGAGAGACGCCTCTTCCCCACTCAGTGTAGACTCCCCCTCGCCATCTCCAGTTTTCCTTCCCAGCCCTCAACACCGTTCATCATCATCCCCGGCAAGCTCACCCTCCTCCTCCTCCTCCTCTGGGAGTGACATAGTAAGGCCACAGCATTTTTTTGTCAATTAATCAAACAATTATGAAATCAGTAAAGCACTGGTTCACAACCAGTATGGTAATATGTAGTTTCCAACCTCTGCTGTAATAAAATGGTGATGCCTCAAAAACTGGGTTTTTGGGCTTAGGCACTTTTGTGTGTGTCAGTGGGAGGGGGTGGGTTTTTTGTTTTTTTTTAATTGAGAAAGGAAAAACAGTTACTTGTTGGTCATTCAGGTGATTAATCCTGAGTTGACAGTACAGAGAAATATTCAGTCAGCTGTCATCCATCAGTGATTGGTGATTGACAGGTCATTCCTGTTGCCAGCTTACGTTTCATTTTCAGATCAAGTTACCTCTGTTATTTTATTTTTTTATTTTATTTTTTTTTTTTTTTAGCGCCAATAACTCACCGTGGTTTATACATTCATTCAACTTGGGCTCTCCACAAAAACCTTCCTGTGATTATGGAAACCCTGGAAAAAGATCATCAACCCAAATAATATGACTATAGCAATGATGAGACCCTCTGCCATAACCTGTCCATAGTCCCTGTTGTGCAACTTTATTAATCTGTGTATGTGTTTTTCTAGGAGTCTGATTCTCCCCTGAACAGTAATACTGCTATCCAGCTCCACCCCTTCCCTCTGGCCTCAGGTTACTCAGTAATCCCAATGGCTACTGACCTGAGGACCACACATTCAGCAGGAAGGCCATACACCTCAGGTTAGTCTTGTTTTGTTTTCAATGTCACAGAGAAACTTAACCACGAAGAGCACAAAAAAATCATTTAGATGATGTGTATGTTTCATCTGTGAAGGAGCCATAAAATAATTTGGAATAATTTGTAGTTTTTCCTGCCTAGTCTCTAAACGGTACCAAAGCTCACTTGTGGCAAGATTCTCATTACACTTTGATGCATCTTTTTTCCCCCTAGGTCCAAATGTCTTTTACAGAAAACCTCCCTGATTGCCAGTTCTACCACAAGAATCTCCCCTGCATCGCTGTTGTGCACCGTCACACATCAGGACATGTCACACAGCACACTAACTCCACAAGCCCTCTACCCAGCCCCCTCCATCATCTCCACCACCCTCAGGTCGGAGGGCAGCAGAGCCACACTTATTCTATGAGATCCAATTCCTATGGCTTCATTGAACCGCACAAATTTAGCTTCAAGCACAGCCAAGGTGGCAGCATCCGAGGTCAAACCTACTCTGAAGGTCATTTCAGTCCACAGCGGCGGTTTGTTCCCCAGGTTCACAACATGGCACCGGCTTTCAGGAACCAGCAGCAGTACAACCGGAACCCCTGGCGACGCAGAAAGAGGGACAGTGGTCCTGCTCTTAACCAGAGCAGATGAAAGAAGGCTGGATTTGACCTCAGTCGTGTTGAAGGGCTCACTCAGCCCACTGTGAGTCTTTGTGTTTAAAAGCTGTGAATGGTTCACGATGCACCTGTTGTTGCTGGAGGTTCACCTTACATTGTGCTGAAATTCCCGAGTCAAGTCGTCTCCCATTGTGTCTCTCGAGGTCTCCAATAATTAATCACTGAAGGCATTATGCAGTGATGCTACAAGGCTACTGCGGGTGAAGGAAGACGGTAAAAGGCCTAACTGTGCTCATGTTGTTGCATCAGTCTGATAGTAGTTCAAGCCCTTACTGTAAATTTGATGCACACCAGCACACACTTTTAAGGACTTCCTGATTCTTCTCACCAGTGTTAACTTCCCAGCAGCTAAAAACTGTGGCTGGTTGGCCAAAGAGTTTGGTCTTGTATTGAGTTTCCATGCATCTTAGAGCGTCATGTGCCATAGTACTGAATTGGTTTATCAAACTTGGGATTTCAATGTTTTGTCTCTTACTGGGCCTTTTCCATCAGGTTTTAGGCCCATCTGAACTTCTGAATGCAACTCCCTACTAGCTCCGCTCTTGATTCAGAGCTTATACAGCTTTTACCATCTAGAAATTATACTCTGGACTGAAGCGAAGCTCTACGTTTCTACCTATGCAGTGCAATGTTTTTGGTGTGAGGGCACAAAATGGACCTTGTCTGAAGTGCTTAAACTGTGATGACTTGTTTGAATGTACTTCTTTTTTTATGTCATTCTCTTTTGTTATTGTCACTGTGGGATAATTTTTTTTTGTTCACATTGGCACTTTTTTGTTTTTATACTGTAAGCATTGCCACCTTTTAAGTGTGGTGCATTTATGTGCAACAAAACTTGCTTTTATTTAATTTATTTCACATTCATTTTTATTGTAGTGGTTATCCCCACTAAAAGTTCACTGATTTTGATTTGTAGACTGTTTTATGACCATACTGTGCAATAGATGGATTTAAGGACCTTGAAGGAATGTGTACAGCTTTCTAGCAGAAGGGGAAGCTATACTATAGCAATGTAAGAAATGTGCCAAAAATCCCATGATGACAACATTTTACTTGATTTACCATCACATTATGATCAGTTGAATGTTGTCCAAATGTTTTCACCGCTAGTTCTCATTTTAACCATATCACTCATTGTCGTAGCAGTGTTTACTGTGCATCAAGTCAAAAATAGTGGGTGCTATTTTTTTTTACCAGCAAAGTGTTTGTTTTCTGCCTTATATCTCCTTCAATTCTGTTAAAGCTACAGGCTAACTGCCTTCTTAAATGACAGAAGTTGCCCTTTTCCCTGTACATAGCCAGCTTTCTGTGTTTGCACTACCAAGGTTACTTGGCTTTTTTACAAACAGCTTCTAGGTGTAGGCTCCAGTAGCAGACTCCTATTGCAGTCAATGATTACCATTAACATCATGTCTCTTACTGATCCAAAGGTGGCAATTATAAGTTGTATAAGAGGTCATTGCATTTCTGACATTTTCCTCTCCTTATTTAAAGTCATATTATAAAAACAAGATGCATAAATTACAATATTCATTGCCACCTATTACAGGACCTGAGCTTGGGGTGTCGCAGACTGACCTTTACACGAGTTTTGGTAGAGCCATTAACAAAAGTAAATTTGGTGAAGTCGTGTTTCAAAAGCCTGTGATTATTGGAACACCCTGTGTACCAATGGACTCAACACAATACTGTTAGCATTGTCCCCTTGTGTTCTGTGCTGCTTTACATTTGGCTCATCTAGAGGATAATGGATATATTGTCATATCTGTTCTGCCACAAACCAAGTCCCCAGCTAATATCTGTGTACCGTAAGATTGGCTCTGATGTTTGACTGACGTGTAGATGTAGACCTTGTTTTTTTATGCAAGTTTTTCTATTTTTTTAAATAAACATTTTAAAACTTATTTCCAGTTTAGTGTGTTTGTTGTACTATGATTTTACAACTTGAGAAATGAGATTCCTTATTTAACTGAGACCCTTTCATTTCACCACAGACACCAAGGAGCACAGAGGCTCATCTGATGTATTGTAATTCCTTATGCTTTCTCATGGGGGCACTGGTGGATCATTGATTGGTTTGGCTGTATCTTGTCTATTACCTTTCAGATTTACAGCAGGGTGCAGGGAAGTAGAATATGGCACAGGAGAGAGTTTGAGTCATTGTAGGGTTAGTCCCTGCTAAAAATGTTACTCTGATTAAAAGCAAGGAACCAGAGTGTCCTCACTGAACACCCCTTTTACCCTTTCTTGACTGCCCCCATGTCATCATTGACTTTCTCAGACCCATCTTCATAGATCATTGAATAGTAGCCACACTTGGGCACAGGCTATAGTTTATAATATTGTCAAAGCTGGCTCTTTGTTCCTGAGGGATATTATATAAAAATAGACAAGCAGGGCAGCACTGATCCTGTTATAACAATCTGCAGACACTGATGCACACGTCACATGCGCAGCCGCATCAACCTGGGGACCAGATTTGTCATGTGTCTGGGTAAGAAATCCAGTTGCCACTACCACATCACACAACGTCTGTCTATACAAGCGTCACTGTTGCAACCTGGTGTGTTTATTACTCCAACTTTACTGAATGATGCACACAAAGTCCATAGGGAAGAAAGAACCAGCCTCATGCTAGCATCCTCCTGCTGATATCTACTTGTAAAGAGGACACTTGGTTTGCACCGTACAAAATTGCAAATACCTATTCAAGCAAGGAGACTGGTGTTAAAAATCAGAACTTTGTGTATCAGTGTCTAAAGTCTTTTTAGCTGGCTCCTCTCTGACATAGCTGCAAAGGTACAGTGCTTATAAAAAGTATTAACCCCCTTGGATGTTTTACCCTTTTATTAATTTTATAAATCAATCATGGTCAATATAATTTGGCTTTTTTGACAAAAAAAAACCTCTTTAATGTCAAAGTGAAAACAGGTTTCTATATTGTAATGTCAATTCAATAAAAATATGTAATGGGAAATAAGTGCATAAATATTCCCCCCCTTTAAAATGACTGATCTACTTCAACAGAGGTCCAGCCAACTGATGCTAGTAGTCTCACAATTACTGAAATGGGGATCACCTGAGTGCAGTGAATGTGTCTCAAGTGACTGTAGTATAAAGACACCTGTGTCTGGAAGGTCCAGTCACTGGTTAATCAGTGTTCCTGGCTACCATTACACCATGAAGATAAAAGAATGCCCCAAGCAGCTCAGAGAAAAGACTATTGAAAAGTATAAGTCAGGGGATGGATACAAAATAATTTCCAAAGCATTGAACATCCCCGGAGTTCAGTTAAATCCATTATCAAGAAATAGAAGGAATATGGCACATGTCTAAATCTGCCTAGATCAGGCCATCCTAACAAACTGAGTGACCGTGAGAGAGGCCACCAAGACACCTATGACCACTCTGAAGGAGTTACAAGCGTCAGCAGCTGAGATGGGAGAGAGTCTGCATACAACAACTGTTGCCGGGGTTCTTCACCAGTCAAAGCTTTATGGGAGAGCGAAGAAGAGAAAGTCACTGTTGAACAACATTCGTATTAAATCTCGATTAGAGTTCACCAAAAGGCATGTGGGAGACTCCATGGTCAAGTGGAAGAAAGTTCTTTGGTCTGATGAGACCAAAATAGTGCTTTTTGGCCATCAGACATGATGCTATGTTTGGTGGACACCAAACACTGCACATCACCACAAACACACCATCCCCACTGTGAAGCACGATGGTGGCAGCATCATGCTGTGGGGATGCTTCTCGGCAGCCAGCCCTGGAAGGCTTGTAAAGATAGAGGGTAAAGTGCATGCAGCAAAATAAAAGAAAATGTGCAAGCCTGATTGAGACCTATCCACACAGACTCAGTGCTGTGACTGCAGCCAATCTGACTTGAAGAGGGTGAATATTTATGCAGTCACTTATTTCCCATTACTTGTTTTTATTTAATTGACATTACTTTGT
The DNA here is from genome assembly GCF_001952655.1 of Monopterus albus. Classification (NCBI taxonomy): domain Eukaryota; kingdom Metazoa; phylum Chordata; class Actinopteri; order Synbranchiformes; family Synbranchidae; genus Monopterus; species Monopterus albus. The sequence goes on from NW_018127911.1 coordinate 5,396,047, forward strand.
AGAAACCTGTTTTCACTTTGACATTAAAAAGGGTTTTTTGTATTTTGTTTTTTGTTTTCTTTTTGTCAAAGCCAGTTTATAGTGACTATGATTGATTTATAAAATCAATAAAATGGTAAAACATCCAAGGGGGTTAATACTTTTTATAGGCACTGCAGCAGATATAAACCTTTCTCATGTAAATCAATACAGTATAAATGTGTGAAATGCAGGAAAGCTGAAATAAACACAGTTTCACTTTCAAAGTCTCACTGGCATAAAAATAAAGTTCTTCTTAGAAAAGATCAGTAATAATACCTTCAGGTTGTAGTAGAAAATCTGCATCTTTGCCTATTTCGATTCCATTGTTCAAATGACACTCTGTGAATGCTATTTATATTTCTCATTGTCCTCAGCTTCTTCCTCAACCCATGACGGGACTGAATGATTTTTCCCTGAATTAATTTAATATTGAGGTGTCTGTGCAAATTCTCAGTCATCCAGGTTGTAGTATGCTGAAAAAACAAAGTTTTTTTTTTTCAAGTTTCAATATTAAGCTGAAAAAAAAAAGTTTTTTTTTCAGCTTAATATTATAAGTGTGAAATGCAGGACCTCCAGACTGAAAAACTCTTTCTTTCCCTCTGCCATCAGACTCCTAAAGAGCTGAGAAGTTTGTTACCAGGAAATACGTGATGTACTGTCGACCTGTACTGTTTACATTCTCAGTTTGCACATTGACTGTTGACTGCTGCACATGCTGCTCCCATGCAGCATACATTCTCTTATTATATTTTTATATTTTTTTATTATATTGCTGCATTTGCTGCTTAAGGTGCCTTAGATTTAGTGTTTCTTATTTATCTACTTTATATTTCATTTGTATTTTGTGGCATTCATGTGGACGGCAAAGTAAGAATTTCATTGTACAGGGAAACACGTTTCCTAACTGTGCACATGAGAAATAAACACTTTGACCTTTGACCTTGAATATTGAGGTTTTTTCAAAGTACCTCATACCTGCTGTGACAATATCAGATCTCCAATTTTAGTGAAGATATGAGTGAAGATCACATTATGAGGTGTAATGTGATCACTCATTCTTCACTCATTCTTACATTATGTAAGAATGAGTGAAGATCTGTTTATTTGTATAGGTCAATATCACAAATCACGTTTGCCTCAAGAGGCTTGAGCTTAGCAGACTGTTAGCAGTCTGCCTCATGTTACTTATTTGCTAATGGTGCAAGCCTTCCTGTCATGCATAAACTGTCACAAATTAGGAAATTTAACATAGGAACTCTGAACACACTAAGAGCAACAATTTAGAAGGACTCTACTGATCAAGACTCATTATCGGTGAGTCCAAGTCAAATCTGTCTGTAAAACCTAATTAAAAGTTTACAAGTATAAAGACTATTTATGTCATCTTCTAATGCCATTCATTCTTTTATATATTTAAAGATTAGGCTAATAGTAAATGCATTTTAATCAACAGAATCCAAACATTAGTTGGTGCTTTTTTTCCAACTTTCCCCTCAATGTCACCAACAAAAACCTCAGGCTGTATTTAGGGTTTTTTTTTTTCTCCAAAATTTAGCATTGACAGGCCTTTCCACTATCTTTCCGTCAGTTAGTCTGCCTCTCTCTCTTGCTTTCCTTTTTTGTCTTTGGCAAATACAGAGAGAAATGTGATCAAAGCTTCTGTGGAACAACTACTAACAGGTTCTGTTTGTTGTGCTCTCAGGATATATGGAAGACACATTTCTACTGTTCTGCTATTTACAGCATAAAGCCACCTAAAGACAGATAATGAGATCACAAACTGTACAAAATGGAACTGATAATGGCAGGTGTGCTTTTGTTTCAGTAGACTGAAGGAAAAACTATAATATAAAAGAAATGAAATGGAAGAACAAGTAATCTCGCACTCGCTGAGTCTAGTCTCATTTTACATTCTGCCTCTGATACTATATACAGTATAGTAGCTTCTAGCGCTGTAAAATAATGAATGCACTGTAGCTGCAACATTTTTCATTTGTTTGTCTCATTTGAACATGCTTGTCCCCTAAAAAATGACTTGACATGAGTTCACCCCAACTGTAAATAGTACTTGTCACATATCATATATTTATTTTGCATAATCAAAGTAGATATCCAACTTTATACTGAGTATATACATGGTCTTATATCATACTTTTCTATGCAATGGTGTGCACTGAAAGCACTTTACACTATTTCCCATTCATCCATGCAAGCACACAAAGGTGTCATCACATAAATAAATAAATAAATAATTAAAAACAATGGAGATATCAATATAACCTTTGATTATAGTGGTTTTGTGAATATGAATATGCCTGAATAAGCCACCTATCCCTCTTACCTTTAAAACCAAACATATACAGTAAATCTACCTAAATAAGAGATTGCTATTAAAATGTGTCTAAAAACAGAACCCATTAAATACAGGCCTATTTATCCTCATGGAAGCATGTTCATTCATGTTTCATTCATATTGCAATTATTAAAAGTCTTATTTCCCCTATTTTTTTTATTTTTTTTTTAAGTCAAAGCATATCAGTCTGTTTGCCATAATCCATGGCCTCTTGGCCTCGATATCTTCACTTGCCTCATTCACAGTACCATTCTGTGCATTCACTTGAGACATGCTTTTTTCTCTGATTCAAAGGGGCCTGATGGATTCTGTATTGTGCCTGGTAAAATAGCTCCATTCAGCCTCTCTCTAGTGTAATGATCGCTAATGACCCATAGATACCAGTATTCAGGTGCTCCATACAAAACCTATTTTCCTATGAGTAATGGACCCTTTTTCTGAGGATAGAAGAAACAGACTTTGCCCCTAAACCCTAGAACAGACCCTAGTTACATCTGTATTTTCAGCTCATTACTTTCATCTTGATATTTCTTTCAGTACTGTAGCTTCATGGTGGGAAGTGTTAATTTTTCATCTTTTACAAGAAAAAGTGTGAATGTCATGTGTCTCAGTAAAAACTATGTGAACTGCAACCAACCTGATCGTTGACAAATGCTGGTCAAGAATTTTCTAAAGATGTAAGTAACAACAACAACAACAATGCTACATCATTTAGATTACAAATTTATTATTATTTCCATATAAACTGTCAGATCTGGCATGATTCAATTTTCAAGAAAATATCTGTAATTGCTCAGCTGAACTGTTAATTAAAAAAAAGACTCACATCCTTCCTATAATACAGTATAAGGCACATAGGTAACCCACAGAAAATAACACTATTAAATGAATAATAATAAATAAAAACTGTAAAAGTTGTGATCAGTTTTAACCTGCATAAAGAGCCACCACTCCCATTATGTGTAGTTGGACCTTACTTACATATACACACTAAACATTTAATCTGTGTCATGATTGTTGCATGGCATCATTTAATTTGTATAAATTCATGTTTTGGCCGCATGAAGTCAGTAGAACAAGTTTTAAATCCAAAAGTGCTATTTTATGCAAGTAGTACTTGCTTTCGGCTGTGGGAAAGTGGAGTCGATGTCCGGTCTCGTCATCATCCGTTGTGTCATCATGCTTTGTGTCATCATGCTTTGTTCAAGCAAGTTATTGTGGTTAGGGGGATGCAGACACGTCTGGACATTCATCCCACCTTCCCCTGGGCTGCAGCCAATACCCTCTCACTGTATGACAACTGGACCTGGTAGAGAAGGTTCATCAGTTCTAACTGAATAATATGGCATACAGTAGATCTAAGTTGATATTATTGTAGTGTGGGAAACATATTGCATCAATGGTTGTGAATCAAAAGAAAGATTCAGAATTCTCTTCATTGTATGTTAATTCCGATGAAAGGATCCAGTGCAGCTGATTCTTCACTGAATGAGGCATTAGTTGTTTCAGTACAAATCTGGTGCAGAATATAATGCAAATTCATGCATGTTTCCAACCACTAGTATAATGATTATATTAGAAATTAGCACACTGAGATTGGCAGTTGGTGGTACAAACCCACTGCAGAGGAAATGCATGCGGATGAGTTGGTGTAATTACAGTAAAAGAGCAGCAGCCAAACAATGAAATGAAAACAATGTTGAAATTGTGTTGGAAATTGTACATTTATGTCCCTTTCATTAGAATTTCCTCACCAGTCCACACATGTCTCATTGTTGTTTCTATAACACCCGTACCATAAGTTTGTGCGTGTGTGTTTATGTGTCTTGGGTTGTTGTATTAAACTACACAGGCTTTAACTAGCTCTACCTAATAAACTGCCAACTGATTGTACTGTATGTACTGTATATAAGTGTTTATTGCAATGCCTCCAAAAAAACACGTACTGTAAATGAAGTTTAGAGTGCAGTCTGTAATGGGCCTCTGCAGAAACGTGATTCTTCCACTGAGGGGAGGATACAATAGACATACATATATATACTGTACAGTATTCACCATTATCACAAGATGTGGCAGGTCTTCCAAAACTACTTGTTGTATGTACATCAGCAGCAAACTAACCAGTAGAACCTGATTTGCGTATTGCAACTATACCTGACCTCATCTAAATGAGATTAAGGGCATCACAGTGTGAAACAGAAGCAGTCCTGAGATGATATTTAAGCTTGACAACTGGGTTTAAAAATAGCCTGCAGTGTTGGGATAGTGGAGGAGAGTGACAGGTAAATTGGTGGATGATTAATTTTTCCTGGCAAAGATCCAGATCTTCCTCAAGTGTCACCAGAAAGGAGTTTTTATGACAGCAGTGAATGACTTTTAATTGCCTAATTTTCATCTTGACCTCACTCACTACAAGATAAGAGATTAAAAGATAAAATAAATATATGGAATTGCTCATCAAGCATCTGGTTGTGGATGATACAAGACGACAGCTTTTAATGTCTGGAGGATAATGGAGGGGAAGCCATTAGTATTTTTCTACATTTCTTGTCACAAAACTTCACTTTTAAGGACCAATATTGGCGCTACAATCTTGTTGAAGGATCGAATGTGTCATAGATGACAGTGTAACTACAAATAACATGCACTTTCCATTACTTCTGACTAAACAAATTAGAGATAGATGGTGATTACAATGAATGTTGTAGTTAATGACCTTTTATGAACAAGATTATATTTAACTTTCCAAATGTGACTTATTAAATACTTGCCTAAAAAAGGGGAAAAAACTGGCACAGTTGACCAAAACAAGAACAGATTGAAAAATTACTTGTCTTATTCTGCATTAAAAAAGATGTCACTTGACCTAAGGCTTTAGAAAACCAGGAGTAGAAGAATGGATGCATGGCAGCTGGATGAACAGATGACTTTGGTCTCACCTAAACTCAACTTGTTCTCTCACTTTACGTCCTATTTAAAGCTGTCATGAAGGCTGGAGGCTCTGAGTGTCAAGCATCCTAGCTTGGATGCCATGTCTATCACCATCACCCAAGCAGCTGTGCCTCTTTAATGACGACAAGGCTTTAATTACAGTTCGTGTTCATTAACACATCCTGTTTCATGTGCTAGGCAGTCATTTGTGTGCGTGTATTTTAGGAGATGTCAAATTACGTGTGCATCTGTCACGCTTCTCTCACACTGTCTTTATTTCTGTAATCCACGTGGTATGGGCAGGTACACAGGTTGCAGTCATAATGCTCACTGTTGTTCCAGTGCAGTCTTGTGATGTGAAGCATCATGAGTCAGTTTGAATCACATTATACTCAGTCTAAATTCAGAAGTGAATAGACAACGGCTGTTTTTTTTTATTTTTATAAAAGGCACATCCAATATTCCTGACATGTTACTTTGCTGACAATCTATAATATATTTATATGTGGAAAAGATAATAACTTGACTTACATGTTGGTAACTACTGATTTTGCAACCCTATGTGATATTCTGCACTAATATTTTTCTTTATATTTCTACTTTATATTTCATACACCAGATAAAGCTTTATGGCACACAAAGGCCAAACTCCTGGTTTGATGAATCTTGTTTTTTATGAATACTAACCCTTTTCTGGAAATATTATCAGTGAGCAACACAACATAGTACTGTACAGCTCCTCTCTGGGATCGTCTAATACCTGCACTGAACATCACTCAACCATCAAAAGCAAATTTAAGCTCACAACATGGCACTAGTTCATGTGTCTGAGTTTGGACTGGCAGAGTAATGGTTTCTTTTGTTTAATGGCGGTGGTCTGTGCAGTGTCCTCCTACAGAGGGCTGATAAGAATGAAGGCTGGTACAAAGAGATGTGTACAACTGAACTGAGCTGAGCTCAGCCACTAATTTATATCATTCAAGTTTATTTTCCATGCACAGGACATCTGGACAATGAATCTCAGAGGCTGTGTTTGCCCTTCTGCAGGTTTGAACCAGGGTAACGCATCATTTTGGAGGTCATTCATTCTACTGTGGCTTCAGAAAGTATCCCTTCACTTTTTGCACACTTTATTGTGCTGTAGACTAAATTTTTAATGGTTAAAATTGCCATTATTACTTGCCAATCTGCACAGTAATCCATAATGAATACAATTTTTAATTTAATTCTTTACTAATGTAAAAATGCAATGAAAGACGTTCCACAGAGACCCTGCTTCCAATATGTTTTCTCACTGCAATACTCCTGTTGATGAACTATCCTGTCAGTAAATAAAAAATAGTTTGCTGCTGAAGCACTGGCTCACAGCTGTCAAACTTAGAAAAGTGCATGCGCTGAGCTGAAGGTAGAAAAACAAGGATGTCAGTAAATTATGTTGCCATAGTGCTGCACCACTTCCCAAAATCTCTCTCATCAACTATTGTCTTTTTTCCATTATGCAGAACAATACACCGCAAAACATTTTATTGTCGCATTTAAATGTGAGAAATATGACTACATCGTAGTGGCAGGTAATTTATTTTCTCATCTGTCAGTCTTGGCAGATTCGTGAGCCACAGCAGGTGGTACATGAATTGAGACTGTATGACAATGTATTGTACAATCATAGTACAATTTTTAAATGTTAGTAAGTTGCACCAGTCAATATCTTTATAATAAAGATGCCATTTCAACAAGGTTACAGTACTGAGGAAACTGCACAAAGTTTGTGGTTAACGTCACTCACTTCACGTCACTAATTTTTGTTTTAGATTTTGGGCATGCAATAAAAAACTCAGTAGTTAAATGGTTTTGGCATGTGCCACGTACCGTATGTATGGACACTGCATTTGCGACATTAAGCTGCGGACATTTGTTGAAAGGCCCCCCTCTGCTTTGACTCTCACTGACCTACCCAGCACCAAGATTTCACTTTTTCACTGGTGAATCATATGGAACATTTAGAAGCTACACAGCCATATCAGTTTCACAATTAATGGTAGAGACCAAAACAGAGCCGAAAGGAGAGTGAATACTAGACTTACATCCAGAAATGTCATTTCAGGTAGCAACAACATCAAATACTATAAATAAACATTGCCAAGATAACTTGCATATCAGGAATGCAAGCTATATTGTTGTCTATGTGTGCACTGATATACATCTCCTATACACAGTGCCTTTAGAAAAAGGATCCAGCCTTCTAACAGCTATCACTGTCAGGGCAGAAAAGCAGGTTTTCACACAAACTGTCCTAAAGCCCCATTGAGAAGGTTCTGGAGAGGACGGTGAAAAACAACCACTGCAACTTTTTCATCTAATGCATACAGTAGATGACATAAACACAGGCTTACCACATAGCATGCGTGCACACATACTGTGCGTGCATGCAGAGCACACATACAGTATGTCCGTGTGCATGCATGTTTTTGGACATTATAAATACCATCATACCCCAGAGATTGTCTGTCTTCTTTCTTTAAAAACACACAGACAAGGCTATGTTTTCAGGTCATTGCTTTACCATTGCTGCAAGACTTTTGGAAACCATACGCATGAAAGCATACATTGCTGCTGCAGCCACTGCCCTGAGCCTTGGCACCCAAAAATAGAAACAAGTACTAGTGTAATACTGAAATAACTCAGGTGGAAAGGCTGGATCTGCACATCAGGACTATTTTTAACTCAGTTATTTTGTTTGTTTGTTTTTGTTTTATGTTTTTGGTTTTTGTGGGGAACCTCTATATTTTAATTATACTGCAGTTAGTTAAGTGTATTTTATTGAAAAGCCCTAATTTTAAAGCTGTTTCCTGAGCATTTGCCACCCTTTTCACACACTGATGGAAAACGCTCTATGCATTATCTTGTTCCACATTCCATTTTGATATTTTTGCATGTGTGTTTTGCGGTAACTGTTCAAGCATACAGTAATCATCTGCATTTTATCTGGTGAACAAAAGAAATTATTCTAAGTAATCATCACTTATCAAGCTGTCTCAGCCTCACTGTGTGTTTACATTCTACTGTGCTCATGCACACAAACTTAAACTGACATACTGTAGCTGTATGCATCTACCTTGTACATATACTTTTGTGTATATCTATCTGGAAAACAGCATCTAAACGGATTGTGTGTGTATATATATTTAAGTACTTTAGTTTTCCTAATTCACATTGATTACTTGTTTGCACATTCTTTTTCTTTTTTGTTTGTTCTCTCAGCCTTATCTTGTTTACTTGTCTACTCGTTGCCTTACAGAAGAGCATTGTACATAAACATTGTACCAGAGTCACATTCCTCATGTGTCCAACACACCTGGTCAATAAAGCCGATTCTGATTCTGAGATTATAAGCACACTCATACTTAATGATATCTAAAAAATATATATCAATGGCCAAAAAGTGCTTTCTGTTAAAAACTACACTCTGGTTCCATTAGAAATAGGCAGTAGGGCCAATCAAAAATGTTACAGCAGCACCACAGGAGTTGCTCCCATGAGGCTCATTTTCAGGAAACAAAGTGGATGCACTTGCATTTCCTGGAAGCCTGTGACCAAAGGGAGTTGAATTAGTGAAAATTAGAAAGGGAGAAGTCAGGGCGAGTGATGAAATTGAGAAGCAGTGAGAGAAAGGTGTGAAGAGCAATGTCAAAAGGACAGTTAGCAATGAAGGTGGAGAAAGAGGTAGCACAAAAATGTTTTGGCTGAAATACTGTAAGAGTGAAATTGAAAGATAAGTCTGATGAAAACACTCAAGCTGTTCTCATCCTGACAGGACACACATGCGTGCACACTCAGTGAAGCAGGTCCCCAGACTGTCACATCATCTTCTTCCCACTTTAAAGAGTGACAATGACAATAAGGAACACAGTTATCTTTCAGATTTCACATATTTATTTTTAGCCACATTCATTCTACTTCAGTTTGGTATTTTATGATTAATTTTAATGCAAGACTTGGCACAGTGTGGTGTATTGAAAATCCTTGGAGGATGACTGAACTGGAGGAAAATTGAGTCACTGACTAACTGTTATGGGTAAATTAAAATAAAAGGTCGATTTGCGTTGAAGCAGAATATGTCACACTTTACGAACTATGAATGAAGGAGTTTTTTCTTTCAATGTCATGAAAAAACTATGAACAATTGAAGTCATTTTCAAGAAGCAGTATGAAAATTCTCCTCTCCTCTCATCCAGGAACCTTTCACTGAGAAGACAAACCAAGACAGCTAGTTGGTTTGGCTCCATCTTGCTTGTCTATTATAAAAGAGGGAGGTCAGTGAGCTGCTTGTTAGGTTTACAGTT
>NW_018127911.1:5405731-5456698 GCF_001952655.1 Monopterus albus
TGAAAGATACAGTAAATACATACTGCAAAAGAAGGCATTGCTGGAAGTGCGTGTTGCTGAAAGATGTTCCTGTAAAATCAGTGATATCATATCTTAAGTCACCTTGCTAAAATATTACAAAGAATAACTTTATATATAAAGAACTTTATAAAAGCAAGTCACAACATGTTTGACAGACATAAAAACAAAAGAAAAAGGATTCCTCACAGTATAAAAATAAAAAAAGAAATAATGACTGTGAGGTTAAAACAAATATTTTAGTGAGAGAAAAGAGATCCATTTTACAAACTTCCCTGCTTGTCTGTTTCTCATCAGCACCATGCACATTTATGGTGGATAGTAAAGCAAAAGCTGTTGCTCTATATCAGAATGAAAATGCTTTTAGATCTAGAAGGAAGACATTTTCTGGAGTGACAACATTTTGTTAGGGCTGTTTGAAGGTTAGGCCTTGGTTTAAGGTTGAGGTTAAAGTTAGGATTAAATTAGGTTTAGTTTAAGAGTTAGAAATGTTGTTATGATTGTTAGGGTTTGGGGCTGGGGAACGTGTTACATAAAAGAGAATTCACACAAGTGTAGATGCACAAATACACAACACAAGGTGCAGAGCAAGATAGTCAGAGTTGGCTTTGTGCCCAAAACAAGAAAGGATGCTGAATTAAAAAAGAGCAGTGGCTGCTTTGTGTGTGCATGTTGTTGTATTTGTGCATGTGGCACATTTTCCTGTAAATACACCTAGAGTCTCCAGTCAACCTGAACCCAAAGGACCAGTAATTAAAAAAAAGAATAAATAACATAATTGCAACATCCAGCACACCCTTTTACTCAGTCTCTCAGGTAATGATGTTTCAAAACAATTAATTAACTTATCAAAAACAACTATTTAAAAAACAGAAAACAATTTAATTTCTATCCAGAGACAAAAGCAAGTGCAGTTAGATAATAATAAGGTTAAAATAATACAGAAACCCCAGAGAGTATGCAAGTATAATGAGGGGTTAAAATAATAAACTACAGAGACTATTCAGGTGATGAAGATGTGATGTTGAAACCTTGTTGTGCCTGAATACAAAGATTTTTATGGGAGCATATAATTAGTGACTAACTAATTTTATACTGACACACTGAAAATAATAAACCATTAATATGTTTTCTCTGTTCTTCTGTTCAACTTATTATTTTATGGAATTTCTGTACAGGTTAAGTTGTGTAAACTTGCAGGATACACGGAGTAGGGCAGGGATTATAATGTGCTGCACATGTTCAAGATGCAACAGTAAAACCTGGTAACCCCTCACTCCCCTCTCCCCACAGTGAAACCAGCAGACTGTTGAAAGTCCAGTTCTCAGCCACCAGCTGTTTCATAACGTAGGCATCCTATGTTGACAATTCACCACGGTAAAATGGGAGGCTAAGTGTTAGCAAATAACAGTGCCTATTGGTGTTGTGGTACCAAATGGACTGTATCATCTTCTTAAACCATTTCTTGTTGAGTTTGTAGATAAAGGAGGATAGCAGCCAGCCTGATGACCTGTCCACAGTGTACCCCGCCTCTTGCCCAATGTGAGTGACCCCTTCAGGGGTAAGTGGTATGGATGGATTTTACACGTTTTAATTTGCTGAGTTTCTAGGACAGATGTTTAGTTGTATCAAATCTAAAAGCATTCACTGTTAATAAACAATGCGCACTGTTCTTCACAGTGCGCAGGGAGAACGCACCTGAGCGTTTGGGTGACTTTAAACTGGTCTGCGTGCACAACTTGGGAGAGGGACTCTGAAATACACTGACAGGAAGTGTCACTGCCTAGCTGACTTCATAGAGGTAAACTGGTTTACAAACAATAGTTTATTTCTGCTAAACAGCACAGGATTTTTGATGTGAAGGCATCTTATGGTCAACACTGCCCAAGCTAAACGCCCATGAATTTTTGTATTAGATGTGAAGGTGCACCAAAGTTAGTGATTGTTCACCTACTGTGCACTGTTAGTTGACTAAGTGAAATCAACTGCTGCTGAAGCTGCAGAGAACTGGGTGAATTATGGGGCACATCCCAAGTCTCTCACATATCCACGTTTTCCAGTGCGCAAGGAAAATGTACGAGAAGAGGACTGTTCTGCCTGGTCTAGTTATCAGCGTTAGGCTCAATTTAACTGTGTGAATTTAAGCTTATTTATCACTTTAAAAAACACAGCTGCACATGAAATGTTAACTAGAAACACAAGCCGCATTGCACTGTCTGTATCTGAGCATTAACAAGAGGCAAAACATGAAGAAGCTCTGCAATAATATCTAATTACAATTATTCATAAATAGAATATATATGTGAGGAGGCGTGGAAGTCAGTATCTGTAGTGAAAATAAATGTGTTGGCTGGTATGAGGCGTGTGCTGTGCAGAACAAAACCAGAAGGTTAATGCAAACAAAAGGAGGCTTGGCAAGTGGCATGGAGACAGGCACGATGATCCTGTGGGCAGTTTGGGCTCAGTCACCCTGAAAAAACTGGCCAGGTGCTCCCATTTACAGGGAACAGGGAGTATGGCTGCAAATTATAATCAGTTTTCTTTATGCATATTCAGCCACGTACAGTATGTTATTAGTACAGTATCATCATATAATTGCACATTGTGTCTGAATTGTGGAGGCTTTCTAGACTGAATTGTTTGTCAGCAACATTAAAATGACCCATATCAGACTGGCTAGACATTTTTTATTTTGGTGTGTGGTCATTATTTGTAGACTTTTTAAATTGATACAGGCAAGAGGCTCTTACAGAGATTATAAGGGACATCTGCATGACTGTTTTTCTGCCAAGGGGCAAAAATAATTACTGAAACAGCCTTTTTTTTTAATTATTATTATTTTTTTACTTGTGCTGTCATTAACTACAAAACACGACCACAGCAAACCCTATCAACAGTACTGAGAGTTGTGTTAAAGAAGAGAAGGGATGTAAGATAGTGGAATAAAAGTAGGTCGAGATGGAATAAGCTTGCCAATAGGGAGGAAGTGAGTGGGAGCTGAAGAGAAAATGAGGCATGTTAAAAAGGTACTTCTTCAGATGTCATGCTGTGAGGGCGAAAAATACTGGGAAAGGTTAAGGATGTGGAAGTTGAGGTTCAGGAAGTGGAGGCATTATGAAGGCCTAAGTGTAGGAGATGACAGGATTATGATAGAGAGAAAATGAAAGGTTTTAGAGCACAGGGACAGCAGGTTTGGCTGATATGTGCAAAAATGTTTTTTTATCCTGATGGATATTGACTATTAGCAATATATACATTTAATACCATTAATGAAGAAGGAAACACATTTGACGTGTGTTAGGCGCAAAGATGCATGTGTTGAGTATACTACTGAACGTTTTATTTGCTAGAAATGCCATAGGGTGTCTTTAATTTGAATTTCATTGTGGTTTTAAACTTATCATTTGCGGTAAATTTTCTTTTTAATCAATCACTAATTTGTGCAGCCCTAGTGCTAGAATCAGAATGGGGAGATGAGTACTGTAATTCAAGAGCAGAGGAAGGGTACTGGTGGAAGGTCAAGGCAATGAGTGGGGCAGTGTGTAAGTATCAAGGTGGTAAGAAAAGGCACAGTGATGTGCATGTGCAGAAAAGGGAAGGTCTTTTTTTTATCACAGCCAAACAGCGCTTGTAATGAAACATCACCGCCACTCCCATCATCTCTAACATACTTGGAATTAATCATTACTGTACTTTCAAAGCTAATTGCTGCGTCATGCTTTACCTTCCTACTCTGATGGATAATATGAAGCTCTAATTTTGTAATACATTTGTGCTCATTTCTAGATTTGTAATAAAATCTACCAAATGAATGTCCATACTAAATAAATCGGATTAGATGAAGCTGTAGTGATCCTTATGGGGAAATTGGGTCTTTGTAGGAGCAGAGAAAGGAATATAGATACCACCAGGGCCAATGCAGAGCATGAAGAATAACACTTAATAGGTTGAATATGTCTGTGTGTGTCTGGGCAGTTTCATTGCGGAGCTACAGTGAACAGAAGAAAATATTTTGCCATATAATACAAACGGGTTTATTAGTCCAACTGATACATGATGTATCTGGAACTCTTTGAGGGATTTTTTTTTTCAAGTTTGGCTCAAGTGTCCACTTGGACTGATGGTTAGATTTTGGTGGTCTAAGGTCAAGGACAGTGACATCATGTCTGTCTGTCCTATTCCTATGAATCTGATTGAATGGTGGAGGGATACATCCACAAAGCGGTAATTTTAGTTTAATGTCAGGCTGTGGTGGGCAAGTTTGAATGTTGCTTGATGCACCGTTAACCCTTTTTTCAGCTTTATTTATAATGATTTTCAGGTCTGTCCGGTATATTTACTAATCAACAAAACATGGAATAATACATTTATATATATATAATACATTTGATCTACCAACATACAGTGAGCAGACAGTCTGCTAACAACTAAATATTTTTCTTCAGATGTTTAAAAAAACCACACAGCTTGAAGTTTTAACATAAACTACAAACAAAGAAACAATATATTTCTCCCAAACCCCCCCCTTTCCTGTATTGGGCACTTGGTGCAGTCCAGGCCTAGTGGATATTTAAACCTGCTGCTGCCTCAGTCCAATCTTTTTGTCTGGACCACGCCCATCCATGGACCAGGAACATGGTAACTCAAAAAGAAAAGTTGCACACATTAGCAATGTATTGACAATACAAAATTAACCAAATGTGCATACTTCATTGATTAATTGTGTACTGTATGTCTAAACCTAATGTCAAATCAAATGCCTAAAGTCTACACACATGAACAAAGAAAATAAAAGAACATTACCTAAATATTTCTACTGCTGGTGGTGGATTAAGCCCTCACATGGTGAAGACCAGGGCTGAGGCCTTCACATGTTCATTTGGACATGCAAATGTATTAATATATCATTTTAACAACAATGTTTTCAAAACAAAGAAGACGTGACATTATTGAAAACATTACTTGTTTTTTAAAAGTTATAGACGTTCATTAGGGACAGCTGGGTGGTGTCAAGGCCCTGCCCCTCATCCTGGCACAAGCACTGATGATGGACTGTTCACCCACTTAATTACTTGCATGAAGGTTGAAGAAGAAATGCACTGGTCCAGAATAAACTTAAACATGTGACAACCCTAACGAGCCTTTAAATAACTTTTATGAATATTAAAATGATCATTTATTGCATTGTGCAGTAATAGTTTGGCAATTTCAAGCTTGAGACTCAAATGAAGTAATTCATGTTGTGAGGGGATTAGAGGGCTCTGGGAGTCATTTATTCATCTTTATAAAAGCAGCGCTTTGGCCAGCACCACTTCCACCATGTTTTGGCTGGCCCCTGTGTTTGCCTGGTTTGTGCGTACTGTAGCGTGTTCCACCAAAAACTGTACACATGTGGGAGTTTTGCTCTGCATTCTGAGCTACCTTTCTGCACAAAAGAATTGGTCATATTTTTAGAAACCACTTGGTTATGACATATCACTGAGTCAGCATAATGAAGTAGTTTCCACGTTTCCACCTAAGAAATAAGTAATATTTTAAAATGTATATATTGAATTGTATTTTTAATGTAAAATTAATTTCCTCATTTTTTGATACTGGCCTCTACTGGTAGATAATTTCCTCTTTCTGGCAGCATCATGCCACAAGTTTACCTTCAACTAGTGAGAGCTGTTTTGACAAATCTGGCATTTGTGCAGATTGTTGTCTGACGGCAGAGAAAGGGAGAGAGGGAAGGGCATGAAATAGAACAAAAGGTTATGACTACAACCTCTGTTTTCTCAAAGAGAGGACTAAGGTACAACACAGATTGCATGGAACATGATGCTTATGATTATCTAAAACAACCTATTTATAGAGGAGATGGGACAGTGGACATTCTCCTTGGAAGCAGAGCAATCCACTACTTCCCTACTGATGCCATCCCAGATTTGAGACAGCACCAAAGGGTGTAACCTCCACTGACTGACAAGAGAAGGTCCCACCCTAGGGTGAGGTGACCTTGAACATGAAGTCAGACAGCTAGCGACGTTTGCTCCTTTGCCTGTTCTTGAAGCCCCTCTCCTGAAGGGGTGTTAATGCCACCTGGACACATTCTTATGATGGACTGAAGGGCAGCGCTAGGTGTTCATATGCTGTTCCCTTGATTGCAACCCTTAGAAATTTTCTGTGGCTTGGATAAATTGCTACAGTATATGGAAATAAGTGTTTTGTGAGTTTGATTGCAGTAAACTCTGAAACAAAGTTTGGGAACATGGGCAGAAACTTTTAACTGTTGTTTGGTTGAGGGGAAAGGTAACACAAGGGTTTATTTTGTAACAAGTGGACTGGCTGAAAGGAAACGAGGCGCAGTGGTGTGAGCAGTCTCAGTTCTGAAAATGATCATCTCCAGGATTGAGCTTGAACAGGTTTTTAAAATGTTTTACGTGTTTACATATTTCTCGCTTCACGTAGTTACATGGCATTAGTGCCACGTAATAAATACTGCATCAATGTCAGTGAAGTAATTTCTCTCCCTCTCTCACTGATTTCTTCCTAATGTTGCACTTTCTATTTCCTCCTCCTCCTTCACCCTCTCTCCCTCCCCCTTTCCCTTGCTTCCCCTCCCACTTTTCTCTCTCACTCTAAAGAGCACAGTCTCTGTGCTCTCCTTCATTTCTCACTCCAACATGTTGGCAGGAGGAGAAAAAAGAGGATGCTGCGCTCTACCCTCGGTGCGTTCCTGCCACCTTTCCAGCCAGCGTACACTGCCTCTGACTCAGTCTCAGCTTTCAGTTGTCTCCGCCTGAAGGACTTAAGAGAGGAGGTGGAGGCAGAGCTGAAGGATACGCTGGAGATCAGCTCTTGCACCAGGAACAGTAACAGCATGAGAGCGGATTGGGGCAACTGCTCCTCATCTGTGGTGGAAACTAATACCCCAGCAGTGACCACCTCCTCTGGTTTCCCACCCTCCTCTTCCTCCTTCCCTGCTCCAAGATCCATGTGGCAAGAGGCAATAAGGAGGAAGCGGTATTTCCTGGACCGGGCAGGGGAGTCTGGTGTAGGGGAAAAAGGAGGAAGAAGTCAGGAGAAGAGGAACAGGTCCCCAGACTGGCTATACGAGTCCTACTACTGTATGAGCCAACAGCATCCCCTAATTGTGTTTCTGCTGCTCATAGTGATGGGAGCCTGTCTGGCACTGCTGACAGTGTTCTTTGCTTCAGGACTGGTAAGCTGCTCATTCACATTATGTAGTGATGCACACATATGTACAGATGTTTATTTACGAATATTAAAAAAAGTACAGATAAACATCAGATGTATGCATGTGGGGGCACACACATACTGCAGAGTCACCAATTCAGGAAACATAGGGTCACACAAACTGGCTTGCCAATCATACACACACACACACACACACACACACACACACACTCACACACTCAAAACAACTTGTCAAAGGCAATGTGTGTATTCCCTTTTCTCAGACTCACACACAGACAAATGTGTAACACCTGTAAACACACACACACACATTCTAACAGCATGTGATCCTCATGGCAGCGTTAATGTGAAGAGAAGGATGAAATAAAAGTGAGGGGGAATAAAGGGCTTAGTTATTTTCTGTGTTCATGTGGTCATGGATGACTGAACTACAGAAGGAGATCTGTTTTCTTCTGTCACTCTTCTGACAAGGTTATCTTTGCTCTAAAACCCTGAAATGCAGTGATGGCAAGGCACAATGCCAAATGAAAAGATGCTGTAGCAAAAAGAAAAGCATTATTTATAAGTGCACATTTTGACTGGCTGGGACTTAACTCTTAATTTAACTACAGTGGGTGATTATATGTTTTGTTTTGTTTTTTTTTTAAACCGGTTAGAGTTTTAGAACATTGATTTATTAACACAATCTAATCTGACTGATTTTTAAATTCAGTTATCTTATAAATCCAAATATAACCTTATTAGGGTTTACCTTATTTTTCCATTAGCAGCATCATGCCTCTGCCATTCCTTGTCTCTGCTGAGTCTGCTATCAAGCCAGGGTTAGACTAAAAGAGGTGGAGTGACATAGAGCCAGCAGATGGCAAGGTCTGTAACATCAAACACAAAGTGTAGGTTTCCTTCGAGTGGTTGGAGAGCCAGCCATTTCATCACCTACACCTAATCTCTCAAATGACTTCTCTGGATTGAAAAGATAAGAGACAAAGATCTTTGCAAGAATCATATTCATCTGGCCATTTGTAAAAGTTAATTGCATTTTAATTAACTCCTGCAGACTGTGATAGTGCTTTTATTATCTATATTTAGGTGGTTAATCATCATTCATCATTTGCCTTAGCCACAGCTGGTGCTTGAACCCATCGATTATCCTAATTGATAATCTTATTTTAGATGTATTATTTTCTGGCCACACTTGCATTACAGTTGTGGTAAATTGTTAAAGTCTAAGTACCTTCCTACAATCAGACACCCAGTCTTACTTAGCACTCTGACAATGATTAAGCGTCTCAGTATGTCTTTTCCTTTCAGGCCACTGCTCGGTCGATCTATCCTACATCCTAGCTTCTCTTTGCTTTATTTCTGTGTGGATAGGCTTTTGCTGCTCCCATGTGGTGGGGGTGTTTTTTTTTCTCCCCATCCTCCTTTCTCTCCATTCCCACGCCTGTGTCGTTTTTCACCTCATATTTCTCTCTCTTTTATTTGTATCCTATCATCCCTCCATCTTACTCACTGGCTGACCTAAATCCTGTGCTGTTTTGGAGCTGTGCTCTGGGCGAGACAAACTCTGTGGCTCTCTTCAGTCGCACACATCCTCTCCTGTCCCAGTGCACTGACTGTGCATGAGAAACAGACAGAGCGAAGGTGGGGGTGGGGAGAGACAGGAGAGGTACACACAGAGAGACAGTCGGAAGGAGAGTAGAAGTGGAAAGAGAAGCATTGTGAGATAAACTGGAAGAAAAACCTTGGTTAGGTCATTTCTGAAAACTGCAATGAACTTGAAAAAGAATATTTCAATTTTAAATTAACAGCATGCATAACCATTAATTTTACAACACTAGTTAAGAGGAGAACTTAAAGAATTTTTCAGTAACTTGGATTATGCAGTATATTTTACAGTTTTTAAAGAACTGAAATTAATGGGAGCCAAAGCAAAATTGTCTCCATGGATGGTGATGCAGTTTCACTGAGCAGTGAGGTTCTTTTTAATGAACAAGAGGCAGCAAATTATTACCCTGATGTTAAATAAAACTGGAGTCTGCATTCATCAACATGTAACATGAATAGTGGAATACAAAGTCTGGTTGTGTAGTTTACAGTCTTCCTTACCTGCACACGCAAATGGAGTGGGGGAAATGTGACGCATCTGGCTGCACGACCGTATCCTGACCCCTCTCCATCCCCTGTCACACAACTGGTAAGGCACTGATGGCATGGAGCTTGGCAGAGACTGGCAGCGCAAACAATTCATTTCACTGTGCTATCCTCCCACAGCTACCTTAAAAAAACTCCTGAAATTTTTATTAGGACTTGCACATCTAAGTGTGTTTCAGAAATGCAGCAGCAAATACATTATGGATGTGGCTTCAGCTTTGTTGCTGGGAGATTTGTAGGGCTTTTCCTAACTTTATCAGATGTTCTTTGTTTAGTATAAAGGTTTTTCTTTCACTTTTTAAAGTTGTGTATTGACAGGAGGATATGATCCCTGGCTTCTACAGTGTAGCTGGGTACGAAAAGTACCATTCGAAAGAGCAAAGAAATTCAGAAGTCTATTGAGTAAAATGTGCACGGTGAAGATTAATGTGTCAAAATATAAACGATGTATATGGAGTTTCAGAAGTGACAAGTTTCTCCAATGGGGTGTGTGAGTCTAAAGTCTAAATAAATAATTAAATGCATAAGTTAAATAATTAAAAAGAAAATTCTGTAATTCATTTTCATTTGATTTTTTCCTGTTTTTTGAGTATCTTTACCCACTGTTTATCTGTTTGAATCAGTTTTTTCTTGATCATATCCCCATCAAAGTGGAAGTCTATAAATATGATCAGTTTGAGTGATAGGAGCTAAGCTACAGTGTAGTCTGTAGGCTCGAGATTCCTCCCTCAGAAATAATGGTCATTGACAAGATGCGTGATACTTTTCTGTTTTCTAGGGTGAAAGGCAGAGCTTTCCATAAAGTTATACTACAGGGTGGGCCACAGAAAAGGTAGAATGAAGAACACAGAGAGAGCAAAAGG
The DNA here is from genome assembly GCF_001952655.1 of Monopterus albus. Lineage (NCBI taxonomy): Eukaryota > Metazoa > Chordata > Actinopteri > Synbranchiformes > Synbranchidae > Monopterus > Monopterus albus. The sequence continues at coordinate 5,415,964 of NW_018127911.1, forward strand.
GCATTTGTTTCATCTTAACTCTTCTCAAATGACATATAGCAAAGAGGACCATCTTAGTAGCGATACCTTGCTGTGGTTTAAAAAACAAAGAACAGGAGTAAAAACAGTTTTTTCTGCATTTCCCATGTCTCTGGGTGAGTCATGCATCTGTCTTACTTGTTTGTATTTTCAGGACACTAAAGAGGGAAGATGGAGCTAGATGAGTGGCTTTTTGTAACACAGGCAGTTTCATTCCCCCTGAAGAAGTCTGTGTCTTCTGAATTTTATACTTTTTATCTGTCTCAACATATCCAGTTTTCTCATTATTCTTTTTTTTGATAAATTGCATATTGTGTGTTCTTTCTTAAATTCTATCCACATGTCTTACTGTCTTTCCTGTGCTTCTGTTTTATACCCTGTCCTTTTTCAGAACATTGAGGACCATGTGGCCTTTGTAATCTCTGTGCCCACAGCACTGGCTATCTTCTTGACTGTGTTTGTACTTGTTTGCATTGAGTCAATCTTCAAGAAGCTTCTGCGTGTTTTCTCCTTGGTCATCTGGGCCTGCTTGGTTGCCATGGGTTACCTTTTTATGTTTTCTGGCGGGATCATCTGTCCATGGGACCAGGTAAGACAAAGAATTATTTTGTGGTGAATTTGTCATAGATATTTAGTGGCTTAAGAAAAAAAAAACCCACAATGCAACAGATTGTAAATAAGGACTCTGAAATCACAGTAAATGGTTCATTGACTCCTAAATAAAATGCTTAGTATGTCACAAACTGAACATGGGCCAGATGTAAGCACAAAATCCAGACCAGCTGAATTTTGATATTGCTGATGCATATTTCTTCTTTCATTCACTCACTGCTTTTCTGAAACTCACCTGAGTTCTCCTGTGGTGAATGAAAACATTTTGTTGCCTTTAGAAGCACATTTCATGACAGTTACTCAGATAACCCCGGACATATGCATATACTGATAATATGCACTTATCAGGATGCAAGAACATATTTATTTTTTCACAACTCCTTCAAACATGACGTGTGTCCAAAAATGTTTCCATGATTGCCAGATAGAAATATGAAATCTGGTAGCAGCAGGAGCTTGAGAATCGACTTGGCTTTTGTTCACTCATTTTCTGTTCTGTTTGACTTGGATTCTTCCTAACACCTAGACTTATACATCTGCTCTCCAAACCAAATTTGATTTTTACTCTGTGATGAGAGAGTGTTGGAGCGTAGACTTTCTCCTCAGTGTAGTTATAATGGACATGGGTTGAAATGAAACAAGGCATGGGGATTCAGTTGGCCTGGAAAATAATCTCCTTGAGCTTTGGTTTCATCTCTATAGCTTTGTGATAAAATTGTGGCAGGCTTAGATCAGGACAAGGATCTAAATCCATTTCTAACAAGTGTTCCCAGGCACTTTTATGGTAGAGAGGCTAGACAGAAGCCACTTTTGAGTAAAAGACATGACAGCCCTCTTGGAGTTTTACCACAGTATTTTAAGGACTCTGAGAGCATGAGGAAAAATATTCTCTGTTGTGATGAGACAACAATTTACCCTTTGGCTAGAAGTCCAAGGACTATGTCTGGTAAACGAAAGCCACTGCTCATCACATGGCTACCATCCCTACAGTGCAGCATGGTGGCGGCTTCATCATACTATGGTGGTGCATTTCAGCACTGTCAACACAACAGTGTTTGGTTTTTCGGGTACCTGGATCTTGTTTTCTCAAGATATGTGTGGGGTGTTTATTCTTATGGTGTCATGTTGTTTTGTCCTTTACTGCTGCTGGAACACTGGAATTTCCCCACTGTGGGATCAATAAAGTTCTGCCTACCTACCTACCTACCTGAAGCATACAGCCAAGACGACACTGGAGTGGCTTCAGGACAAGTCTCTGACTGACCCTGAGTGGCCCAGACATAAACCTCCTTGAACATTTGTGTAGAGACCTGTAGATTGCAGTTCACAGATGTTTCCTATCTAATAGAGCTTGAGAGGAGCTGCCAGGAACAATGGAATAAACAGCCCAAAGCTTGTAGAGACTCACCCAAGAAAACTCAAACCTGTAATTGCTGCCAAAGGGGATTCTAGTAATGTATTAAAAAGTAATGAATTAAATGAATTTGTATTGTATGTGAATTAGGTATAACACTAACTTGTGCAGGAAAAATAAGAAGCTAAAAACTTAACAAAACAGAAGCAAAATAAATAAATAAATAAAAGAACCCTGTACATTCATTCATTCATTTTCTACCGCTTAGTCCCTGAACGGGGTCACGGGTGGGGCCGGAGCCAATCCCGGCCGGCAATCGGGCGAAGGCGGGGTACACCCTGGACAGGTCGCCAAGCCATCGCAGGGCAAATAAAAGAACCCTATACATATTCATTGCAATTATCGAACAATCAAGACTTTAATTTGTAAACTGGGTAATTATTAAGGCTTGCTGCATTGAGCAATATGTAGAAATGAATTTCACAGATTATGTCCTATTTATCTAAATGTAAATTTAACCTAATTACTAAAACATAATGGAAGATGTTCTGACTGAAGAGAGTTTAGGTTGATGGGCAAACATTACCAATTTATCCATTTAAATTTAAATCTAATGCAAAGTGTGCAAAAGGTGAAGATGTCTGAATACTGTATAATATACAAAAATATTGGCACCCCTGAGTTTCTGTCAGATAACACACCACTTATCCTAGAAGATTGTTGCAATCACAAATTCCTTGGTATTGTCATGTTTGTTTATTTTGTTTGCATTGGAACAACATGGGCCTGACAGAATTATTGACACCATCATCTTAAAGTACCCATAGCATGCTCATTTCCAACTATTTGATGTTTAATATTGGGTACCTCTAGATTAGCTTTGCACCCATCATAAAGCCAAATAGTCTGTAATTATTTCAGAACAATAAAACCTGAGAGCCTTCTCCTGAAAATGAGAGGATAACACACAGAACTCCTGTGGCCGGTGTTGAAATCTGTTTCCCCATCGAGATGCATTTCCCCTAACCTGAATCCTAACATTATCCTAGCCACACCCACTGAGCGCGGCACTACATGAAACAGTTTTAAACAGGGGAAACACACTTCGATGGGGGAACACCTTTTGACACAAAACCGGTTAGGAAGCCAGGACAATGCATAAACAAAAAACAGTGACAAATAAGTTTTCGACAGTGACAGTACCTCACGTCCTATCTGACATGTTTGAGGCTGAATATGGAAGTGGACAGTTGGACAAACAACAACAGCATTGATTAATTGGAATTTCTCCTCCATAGATAGATAAACAACAGTATATGTACAGATGAAAAGAGATGTGTAACACTAAACTAAGTGGTTGAGAAACCAAATATTTTAACTGGCATAATGCAGACATAGTAACTTGTCCACCCTTACAATTCTCTACAGAAACAACAACGCATTCAGAGGCATGCAACGTGTTTTTCTCCCAGGATTGTGGCTTATTGACACTGACACTGACACAGTTGCACCCTGTGCCTGCAGGTCAGCGTGAATTTGTTTGGATATTGATCAAAGTTTTTTATCCACCATTCGAACAATCTGTTTTTCTCTTTCATCCATGCCAAGGGAGATCAGCTACAGTGCCATGGGCTGTAAACGTCTTGGTAAATGGACTGTATTTATATAGTACATTTTTCCACAGTGTGTTGCACTGGCCAAAGCGCTTTACAGGAGATGATACACCATTCACCCATTCACACACCGATGACAACAGGCTGCCACACAACGGCGCTAGTCAAGCCACCGGGAGCAATTCGGGGTTCAGTGTCTTGCTCAGGGACACTTAGGCATGCAGGGAGACTGGGAGTCAAACCACCAACTTGCTGGTCAGAGGACGACTGCCCTACCTCGTGAGCCACAGCCACCCCCGACAGTGTCCTGTCTTGACAATGTTGTGCACAGTAGACACAGGAACAACCAGATCTCTGGAGACAGATTTGAGATCATCCAGGCTTTTCAGTTATTGTGATTCGCAAATCGTCAGGCAATTTTTTGCTCTTCTTTCGTTTCTCTGTGTTCAGTGTAGTCCACACGACAGAAAGGTTGAATATATTGTTCTCCATTTGAACTGGTTTGAAGTGTGATTTCTGTATTGCCAGCACCTCTTGTGAGTTTCATTACAGATTAAAGGAGCATCACATGCTTGAAATACAACTGTTTGATCATTTTGAAATGGTGTCAATACTTCTGTCCAGTCCATTTGTGTAGTTGTGTGGAATCTATCAGATTTGGCTTTTTACCTCTGTTTTTTGGGTTGTTCTAGTGCAGACAAAACTGTGATTGCAACACTTTTTGGAGGAGTAGTGCACTATCTGAAAGAAATGCAGGGGTGCCAATATTTTTGGCCTTGAATGTATAAATATTACATTTGGTTGCAACGTATCTGTAAATGTGGTAAAACAAGTCATATGAAACCTGTAGCAGGGCTCATTGAAAACAACAGAATACTTCAGGTCATATTCATTTGAAAGCTTCCTCATTCAGCGGTACTTGGCTAGACAGATGTCTAGTGTCATCTATCACAAAGGGGTAGCTAAAGATGCACTGATTTAAACATCACTTGTCATTCCTTTCTTCTGCTTACTGAAAATGTCAGGCCATTACCACTTTCTGACTGCTGCATCTTTAATTAACACTTACCTGAGGAGACATTAACTAGAACTGCACTTTGTGTTTATAGGGGTTGCCATCTTAGAGATTAAGGAAATAACTCGTAGCATTCTCCCTTTGCTTAGTACAGTATATTGTGCATTCACTATAGTTTCATCTCTGGGGAGAAGAGAGAGCCTTCTTCAAGTATCAGTGAAATCAATGCCATTAAAGTCACAACTCTTTTATGCAGTCAGTAATGAAAAAGCTTTGAATAATATATGTGGTGTTTGCCAATACCCTGAGATAAATGAAAAAGACTATTAGCATTTTCTTAGCTTGCACTGGGATTTTTAGGCCTCCTGTGAAACACACTGGTGGTCATACTAAAAGGATTATGTTTTCATATAGGGGAGGGCCTGGTCTCCAAAAAATATTTCATTACACTTTAAAGTGACTTTAATTTGATTTTGATGTTCTGCTTTCTTGACTTTTAGACCCCTCTGACAGAGTTGCACTGTTTTATGCCATATATTTACCAGTTACCACTGGCTGCCTCGTTTAAACAATGGAAACACATTATATTTTAATTAACAAAATGCAGTTCTCCACATACTATCAAAGTATCTGATGTGTAACCAATCAAAACCTCATAAGAGGCCAATGTACTAATGAACTGCCATTCACTTTAAGCACATCTTTTGCTCTTAAAGGCTTGTATTTTTTTTGAACAGATTGTCAAAGTCAGATGAGTTATTGATGATGAGACTATGAATCCAGTGCTCTCTGGATTCTTATAACCTAAAGATCATGAAAATTATCAAAAAAGAAATGACACTGGATTTGAGATACAAATCTATAGGAGGAACTGTCAAGAATGGCTCATCTTAATCTACAGTGAATTTGAAAAAATACAGTATCATTGAGTTCACTGCCAGCTTTAACAATTATGTCTGTGTCTGTCAGAAATTTGCTAATGCCATTAATATTTAGTTATTTAATGCTTGCATTGTCAAATGACTGGCAGCAGTATGCAAGTAACAACCTGCACTACGCTGGTCTTTAAATAGAAGACGGGAAAAAATGGAACAAATGGCAACAAGGTCCAACTTGTTCTTCACCTCTTGTCTCTGCAGATCAACATATGTCGGTTTGTCTGACAAGAACCTGAGCTATATTCCCCACTGATTAGCAGATCTTTTAATGCCACCTTAGTTTCTTGTACTGAATGCATTTAAACAGCAGACAGCCATGGGAAATGGGCTCTACAAAATATTTACTGACCTGCTTTACATCTCTAGAATTTACACTCTATACTGTACAATTTGATTCATCAAAGGAAAACCACTTTGAAACCATTGCATAAGGATTCATTTTCAGTATCATGCTTTTTCTATCAAAGACCAGTCAGCTATTGGAATTAAACAAGTCTGTGTTACTTAAACCTCATTCAGAATTGTGCAGGATTCATTTAAGATTTCAAAATGTGATTTAGATTAATTTTTAAATTAACTTTTCAATAAATAAATTGTTTAACTAAAATACTTTTTGTTTGTTTTTTTCTGCATTATTATTCCCACAGTCTGTAACAGTGACTCCTGAATGTCACTGTTGAGTAATGTCATCTAATACAGTCCAAAAAAAGCAAACAGCCCATCTGTTTGGACACATTTCCCTTCTTTGAAATGCATAAGGTGTATACAGTGATATGAAGTACTACACATGTTAGTACTTTAACTTCGTAAATGTAAATTGTCCTGCAAAATATAACAACATATGCAGCATGCCTGCAATGTCATGTAATGGTTATTATACTGTATCTGAAGCAGAGAATGGGCTGAAAGAGTCATTGCTGTAGGAGAATGGCTGTTTGAGAAACAAAGGCAATGGAATGGACTAGGCTTATTGCTGAAGCATCAGGGTTCCCACTCTTTTCAAGAAATAATTTTTGCAGGACATTTTCAATGATCTAAGGCTGTGATGTTCCTCTTTTAAATCATATGTGTTTATCTATGATGATACTTTATTTGTATAACTAGTCCTTAGGTGCTTTATGACCAATTGATTATTGATGCCTGTCGCATTCTCTCAAACACACACATACAGATGTTCAGTCCCTCCGTGTTTGACTGACTGTATACCACAATTAATGTGTGAGCTTTTGGTTCTGCAATTTTCTTCTCTCTCTCTGTCCGCAGTTTCTTTTACATCACAGGTTAGGGTGGAAAAAAAAACTTGCCTGTAGAGCATCAACTAAAAAAGCAATCTGGCTTGACTTTAACAACAAAAAGTAAGCATTAATAAACAGAAATGTTCAAGAAGAGCCAAACTCGCACTAAATGAACCTAAACAAACACAAATATCTGTAGCCATTAACTTTACCTTTTAATTCAATAAAGCAAATCTCGGTCTGCTCACATTCTACATGCTCAACTGAGCCAAAAACACATACATTTCAAATAGAAAATGTCCTTTTGACATGCCTGAATCTCCCTTTTTCTTCTGAAAAATGCAAATAGTGTAGACAAATCTAGACAGAACGTTTTTCCATTAAGCAGTGAAAGGAAGCCTATAGTTACAGACTAGCAATGTATAAGCTGCTTTGTGAGTTAATTTTCACACATTAGCTAAGCCACAATAAATGCTATCAAGGGTCCACATTACCTAAAATTAAAAAATTGAATACTAGTATTCACAGGTGCAAACAAACGTACACACGGCTCACACTCATTAAGTTCAGCCCTAAATAACAGTTTACACCACCCGCACTGTGACAAAGCCAAACAAGCTAACAAGCATGTTGTCTAAGCCAGTAGTAATTACACCTAAAATTACCTAATGCTACTTTTTGTTGTTATTCATCTTTCAGCTACTCTCTTGTTTTTCGGGGGTCGCCATAGCGGATCCCAATGATCCACATAGAGCATGGGATTTGTCTCGTGTTTTAAGCCGGATGCCCTTCCTGACACAATCCTCCTATTTTAACCTAATGCTATTTGTAATTTACACATTTAAATGTTTTTCTAATTTCCCAGATGGAAACAGATATCAACATATAGGCCTGTTTGGGAGCCAATGTAATGGCAGGAAGAAATTAAAAAATAAAAACCATCCAATTTAAAGTTCAGCTCTCCTAAATACTGTGACCCCTCCCTAATTTTGATGACATAGACAAGACAACTGCAGGAGACCCTCTCATGTAGCACCACTAGCTGAGCTGCAGCACAAATATCCATGCAGTGAATCTTTCAAAAAGATATAAACACGCTTGTAGTGACTGTCAAAGGTCCACGAGACTCCCGGTCTCTTCAAGCAGAGAACAGGAAATTCTGATGAGGCTGTCCTCTGACCTTCCAGTCATGTTGCAACAAGGCCACTCATCATTTCCAAGTTTAGTTGCATTTTTATGCCTTTGGTGATCAAAGGTCACTGTCAGTGACCTTACATCTGTCGCATTTCCGAGAATTTGATTGGCAGAGGTATACAACCACAAACCGGTAACACTAGTTTAAATATGCTCGGATAGCAGAATGATATAGAATGAGGGTGTACTTCCCATTTAAGGGTGAATCTAAAAGGTCATTCTTGTCTAAAGATAAATTCACATTGATGCTGTTGCAGAGCTGAAATAAAATGTAAGTAACTTTTTATATATTAAAACTCCACTAAAAAGACTAGTAAACCATGAGTGGCCAAAACTAACACTTTCTTTGGTTTAATAAGGTAAGGTCAGGTCAGTGCTATACAGCGTGATGTGAAAGCTCAGTGCCACTAACTTAATAAGCACCCCTTATAGCTTACCCTTGAAATTCACCACCCTGGACAGGATAATGTGCATTCTTTATTAGGGCATCTTCGATGTAGTCAGTTCCCACTCTTTTTTTTTTTTTAACTGAAAACCATCCTTATACTTTCCAAGAGATAAGAAACACTGAAAACAAATGGTGGACCATGGTATGTTGCTTTGTACTTATCCAAACTCAGTCTCCTGCAGCAGATGTCTCTGGTTTATTCTCTTTCTGTCGGTACATATTAGTTTCCATAAAGGCCTTGCACACTACCAAGCTAAATGGACTCCTCCACTGCAGGAAAGAACATGACTTGTAATTTAATATATTTCAATTATCATTTTGCTCTGGTGTGGAAGAAAAAGTTTGCTTCCCTGTTGATAGTAAGCTGTCAAAATAACTATATAATTTGTGTTGGCATCCTAAAAGAGAGACAGCAAGGCAGTGAGAGAACAGACAATAAGCTACAATACAAATTGAATGGTCAGAACAAAACGCTGTAGTACAGTAGGTCCACATATTCCTTTAGTTGTGTTGTGCTGACTGTCCCTACTTTCCAGGAGTTTGTATACAGTACACCTACTGTATATTCAAACCTGAAAAGAACTGGATGCTTATCCTGTCCCCACAAAGCCCTTTTTGTTTGCTGATGGTGGAAAGAAGGGCTTATCTGTGTGGTCCAGCCTCTACCCCTCACGGAGAGATGTCTGGACCCTTCCTCATCTCCTCCCTTCCTGTCTCTCTCAATTCCTCCCTGGCTCACAGTTGGACACACACACACACTCTCTCTCTCTCTTTTGTGAATATATTGCCATCCTCATTAGGCTTCAAGGCAGAGGGGAAGGGGGATAATGGAGGGAGGCAGAGATGGAGACAGAGGGAGATGCAGAAGGAGTAATTTTCTTATATCAGGAGCCTTTATTTTGGGGAAAATGGGATTTTTTTTCTAAAACAGACCTGACCTGTTCAGGCTGATTGCAGAAATTGCAAACCAAGCACTTTGGCCAATCATTTCTTATCTTCAGCATTTAATTTTGCATCTACACTAAAAACAGATCTGCCTTTATACTCAGATTTAGTGAGTATAGCTAGAAATGAAAAGAGCACATCTCTCTTCAAAGGCCAACACACAGCACATGTTCATATGGACACACACAGCATTGTAAACAAGTCTCTGCCACAGACTGTAGACTAAAAGCCTGATGTAATATGACACTCCAGTTCTATAATTTGTTTTATGAGTCACCCTCAGTGTCATTATCAAGGAAATGATTTATGGGCAGAAGCAGACTGGAGTATATGATGGACCACAAAAAAGCCTTGACCACTTAATTATCATACAAGCTTGTTTGCTTGCTTTAAGCACAATGAAGAAAGCCTCTCGCTGTTTTATTCCTGGATCAAGTATGCAGGATAGCTCAGCAGGTGTCTTTGTCCCCGTAAGCATCTCCATTATCTTTAGCACAGTTCATGATGCAGTTAGCAGCATTGGATTTCAGAGCACTAATTTAGAAAAAAGGACTTTCTGGACTCTAAGCAAATTATGTTGCTGTGTAGATTATATTTCACAGCAATTAGCAGCTCTCCCTTGTATTTGGAAGTAAGTTAATACTTTATTCCTCCTTGGACTGTGAATAAAAAGTGCTTTTCTTAATCATCAACCAAGGAGAAAAATCAAAATGATCTGGGGCTTGTAGGTTTACTGAAGTGTTTAATTGTTGTAATTGGAGTATTATAACATTACACTGGTGGTTCTGTAGATGTTGCACACTGCAACAATTCTGATCAGCACTTACATCTGTTTTAAGACTGGATTTATAGTGTATTTTAGAGATGAAGGGAAAGTAAGTAGCGCCACTCTGTTACATTTATTGTACTGCAACAACACCACAGCCACTTGCTTAGTAATGAAGTTTTGTTGTGATCTAAAATCAGGGATACAGCAGCAACAAATGTCTGCACAGTTTGTTTCTTCCCACTTCCCTCAGGTATTAGATTTTTATTTGGAACTTTAGCATCAGGGCCAGTCACCCCTGTTTAGATTTCTCATCTCAGCTAGTCACCTGACACGCCTTTCCACAACTGTTTTTAGTTTTGACATTTGCTCTACACTTAAAATCGATGACCATTCGTGCTCCTTTTTTGCGAGATGTTAATATTTGTACATGACCTGCCATTTCTGCCTAGTTTTCTATTCCTGCGATGTCTTTTCAGTGAACTGTGCTAAACTTTTCTGCCTTTATTTGCATTTGGATTCTAACTCAGCGTTACTGAGCTGTAACACTGTAAGAATAAAGTAAGTGTGTGCCCAACTGGAGCTTGTTCAGGCAGTGGTAAAATCAGATTAGAAACTGTTCTTTTCTGGGTTGAGTTAATGCAGCTACAAAACTGCAGAGACCATCACACAAACACAGACAAGAAAAGTACAAATGAATAAAACTTTATGTCAGGGTGGCACTAATAGTTATCTTCACTGATTAACCTGCAGATGATCAATTAATGGATTAATGATTTGTCACAAACTAGTGAAGGATGCCCACTATAATTGATGTGTTCAAAAAACTCTTCAGTTCACAATCATAAGCCAAAGAAAAGCATCAAGTCCTCAGCTTTGAGAAGCTTTAATCACCAAATGCTGAAAGCCTATTCTTGAAAAATGACAAATGATTCTCAGAATAGTTGCAGATTAGTTTTGTTGATTGGCTGATTTATTGTTGCAACATATTGGCCAGTCTTGCAGGTGACAAGCTGTCAAGAGGTGCAAACACATGTGCAATGTAATTTTTGTCAGACTCCCATGTTTTGCACCGCCTCTGCTTGGTTGGGAAAAGACGAAAACCCGAACAAAAACAATAGGCCCTCAGGATACTCAAAATAGTTTCTGTCATTCAGGAGGGATTATTATGGGGAGCGGTCATGTAAACAGATTAAATAGAATGGGAAATGGAAATGCCAGAATGAAGATCTGTAAAGACACAGTAAGCTCCACTGATTGTGAAATAAGAAATTTGTTGCAGAAGTTGAGCTGAAGAGCTGTACAGCAGTGTTTGTAGTTGAGTCATGACCAATAAGAGAAATAAGTGGCACACTGTCAGTAACAGTGACCCCTGCCAACCCAGAGACATGAATTGTTACAGACTTGAATGAAATGGTTGCATATGTGGTTCAACTTCAAGGCCTACTAATCACTGTGTGATTTTTGCCCAAGGTCAGAGGACATCACAGGTTTCTCCGCATGACCAAGTGGTTGGCTTCTATACTCATAGGAAGTCTAATCAGTTCTGTTGTTCCACAGACAAAAAGAGTATATATATTTTACCATTAAAGGTGGCTCACCAAGCTTTTTTTGTGTGCCAGAAAAAAACTTATACACTTCATGGGCTACCAGCCATTTCATGCCTCACGTTTGAAACACTCTTAAGGCCTTTGTGTTCCAGAGTGATTTTTAGGAGGAGGCTGTGTGATTTTTATATTGAGTGAAATGATGTAAGAAGTGTCACTAAATTAAACAATTTAGTCAGCAGTCTTTCACTGTCGGTTAGATATTTAGCATTTGTCATGGGCTCCATGTATAAAGGTGCAGACTTTAGTATGTATTTAGATCAGTTAGGAGCTTAAAACATTCAAATCTTCACCCTGATGGCTGAAAAAACAGCCATGTGGAAGGTAGTTTTATGTGGTTTGTTCCAGTGACAATGTAGCTACAGTGCATTCACCTGGATCATGCTTAATTCTATTTGTCATGCAGTATAACAATACCCTGTGCAATTGTTATTCTGTATAGAAATGTTTCTCTTATTTATCTGCAACGTGATGCGGCTGAAAGTAATACTTTCACTTTTTCCAGAAATGGTAAAGAAAAACAAGGCAGTTTCAGGGTTTTGCTGCTGTCGGTTCTCTGCAGTATCTACAGTACATTGTATATTCCTTTATTATGTTTTATCAAATGAAAAACAAAACAAAATAACAAAAGGGTACTCTCTGCACAGCAGCTTTAAACATGGACTGCCATAATAAAAAGATAACACCCTGATTGCTTTTGCAATGTGTTGGCTTTTAATAAGCAACTTGACACTGTTTCCGGGTTTGTCAAGACTGCAGGAAATAACAGCATCTATCAATACAACTGCTGCTCATTTAGGGAAATAAGTTGCATACATTTCTGTGGGTAGGAAATTATTTTATATACCTTTCATACATCATTTTCAAGAGCATTGGTGTTTGGATTAAACTTGAGTAGCATGGTTTATCTGAAAAATCAGATGCACTCTGAAAATAAACTGTTCTTGGAGCTGGTACATTACTCTTACATAACAGCCTTCACTTCAGAATTTTTTTAAGGTCACAGTTCAGCACTTCATCCATCATAGAAACAGTGGACAGGAAATATGCAGACTGGATCGTTAAACTTTATGAATACACTGTTTTATATTTTAAGAATCAGTGTTACTTTATTTCAGAGCTAAATGAAAGAATCTGGAACAAAGAAGACTGCTACCAAATATTTACCCTCCACAGTAGATTGAGTCCTGTTTTCTCATTATTACTAAGTACTTTTCTCATCTGAGTGTATTAAAGACATTAACATATCAAGACAACAATTGATGTGGTGCTACGCTTAATGGCTTATGTTTTGAGTGACCATTTGTTGTAGTTGAATTGTTCACAAACTTGAAAGAATCAGCTGAATCAGGGATGCTTAACATAACTATTGAAAGAGTTTCATTCTGATTCCTTTTCATACTTGTGGGTGCAGTAAATTGTTGGCAAAGGATAGCAACTGTTCTCTGTGGCTACGTTCACATTACAGGCCTTAATGCTCAGTTCCAGGTTTTTTGTGAGATCTAGGCTTTTGATGTTGCTGGTTCATATTTGTAAGTGACCTGTAACTGACACCGGCATGAAAATCGCTGAGGTTCTAAACTGTCAACAGGTTTACCTGAAATATGAGCCCGGTGCGTACAAGAATCACATCATCACTTGTGCAATGGTCAAATCACGCGCTGTCCATCAGAATGGTTGGTTGTGATATTTTAATTCCAGCTTGGCTTGATCAGAAGTGTCTGCATAAAAGTTAAGCAAATGTGAAACCTTTGTGTCTCTCTACTGACCATTGCTCACTGTTGTTGTGGTAATGTGAACGTAGCTGGTTTATGTATGATGAACCCTTTTTTTTTCTTGAAGTGGTAGTTTTTCACACCATAGTAAAAATTTGTTCTTTCACTTTATATATGCAAGTTAATTTCTGTAATTTTACATGTACAGTATATACAGTGTTGTGGTATTTGAATGAGAAATTATGCCTATGTGCTAGATTTCCAAAGAACATCCTTTTTATTAAAAAAAATAAAATAAAATAACAGCCGAATTTGTTGTTTGCAACTTCCAGTTTGAAGTGTTATTTTCTTTTCTGTTGCATCCACCTCTCATTCTCTTTCTGATTCTCTCCTTTCCGCTTTTCTCTGCAGGTGTGTCATGAGTGTGTTTTTTTCTCCACAGGTGTCATTCTTCCTGTTCATTGTGTTTGTGGTTTACACCATGCTGCCATTCTCTATGCGAGACGCCATCATTGCCAGTGTCCTGACCTCCGCCTCTCACACCATTGTGTTGAGTGTCTGCCTGTCCACCACAGCTGATCACATGGAGCCAGTAGTGTGGCAGGTAAGGTGATCAAATACAAGTGTGAGTTAACTGTATATGGCACAGTCTTGTTTGAAAACAAACAGTGAATTGTACAAATCCACAAACTGTCCACACACATCTGTGCATCTTAACTTAAAACAGTATCTCTCTAATTAATTATGTGCATAATTATGGGGGTATATTCACACAGAAAAAAAAAAACACAGTTCAACGTAACAATAAATGCACTTAATAGTTTTTTTGCCTAGAGTTACATAAGAAATACAAACCTTTGCATTTTCTTAAAAATGCCACTGCCATGCTTGTACTGTGAATAGAGAGCTACTACCAGCAGCGGGTCAAGCTTCTCTTAGCATAAAGACTGGAAACAGGAATACTTCATGACTCCGTGGTGCAGTCAAAAGGTAACAGTCCTCTTAACAGCAGCCCTCAAGCTCACTAAATGAAATGGATTTTATCTGGAAAAAAAAAAGGTATTAAAAATGATAGTCTGCAGGCACTCCACAGACCGACGTACCATATACCCTTCATGATCTCAGGGGTTCAACTCTGACCACTGACATCTTTGTCATAGGTCTCTGTCTTCCCTGTTTCCTGCCTCCCTCTCTGCACCTGGCTGATTAATAAAGGCTAAAAAAGCGTGAATAAAAAGATAATTTGCAACTTTGTCCTGACAGGAACAAGTTTCTTTCTGCCTGGCGTTAATAACTGGTACTAACCTGCTGTATTCACACTATATGGGAAGTATAATCACATTTGTTGTTTGCATTATTTTGTTTATTATTCAGATAGAATTTTAATATGATTGTTTTCCTTCCTAGACATTTAATGTCCCCAGTCCTGCTTACAAAAAACAGTATTCATCAGTCTTTATTTTTAGCAAACAAACAAATATGACCTTTCAATCTAATTTAACATAGTAGGTGAGTGATAAAAATTCTAATGTGTGTGTGTTTTTTTTATTAATTTTTTTTATTAAAATGTCACCCTCTTTCCAGCAGTATTGCTCAGAATGTTCAGGCAGTTAATATATATGCTGAAAAAGATGAATAAATAACAAAAGGAAAAGGAAACCAGTTGTCTGGGTAAAGCTTTAATTAATTTGAGCTTATTCAAACCAGATTCCAAAAGTCAGCATTTGCCAATACTCCTAGGGCTAAGTCCAACTAATGCATAAAGGAAACAACATGCCTTGCCTCACTGATTATCATAGATATCAGAGAGCAATCAGGCAAGGCATTGCTAGCGTTCAAAAAGACCCAGGAAGTGTGTAGTACCATACCTTTTTCAGCTGTGTTGCTTAATCGCAATCTGAGTTATGGTTGCATGAGAAAGAGTTGATTTATAAATAGCTATTCATCTTAGTGGTGCAATTTTCTATCACACAGTATGACTGCCACTAAGATTTTTTGCAGACATTATTATAAGATTGATGTCCTGTGTTCAGTAGCTCATCTTTTTTCCTTTTCTATATGGCTGGTTGAGACAGCTTTTCAAATCTCCCCCAAGGATAAGGACACAATAATCTATCCCTAACAAAATGAATCAAAAATGGAATTTATGGTCTTATATTCAAAAGAAATATTGTCCTTCATTTTATGAAAATATTTTCTGTGCATCTTTAAAACATTTCTTCATAGACTTACAGAATTATGCACATTGTGGCATTTGTGCAGCTAGAGCTCTGTCCTACTAGTCCAGTGATCTTGTGCCTGTGTTTTCACGCCCTTCATATTCTCTTCTCTTAAACCTTTGCAAACATTTTCTTTTGCTTCTGTGAAATTTGCTGATGATTTGCTGTTGTTTGTTCTATGATAGCATTTTTCTCTTCTTTCATGCAACTGTAGCTTGGGCATACTGGCATCAGGGCAGCCTGGGGCTGTATGTTGCATGGTCACTATCTGCCAGCTTCTCATGTGCATCAGGTCCGTTTGCTGTCACCAGTGGCAAATCTGCCAGAGAAGGGTGTAGAAATTGTAAAAATATCGGGTAGGATCAGGAAAGTGAAAGCAACAAAGCGATGTTAGGATGATTGAAATATTTCTAACAAAACAAAATACAAGGATTTATGTTTTTGGATTTCTTTCAGTGGGATGAAACAAATGTAGTGGAACAGCAGATGTTTTTTCACATAAATACACAGTCACATTGCAGGAGCTTAGCATCCTCATGGGGATGAAAAGCAGGCCTCTAAAATGTATATCATTCATTTCTGGACTGACAGCTTGGTTTAAGGTTAGGTGAGGTTAAGGTTAGTCAAGTGGTTATGGTTAAGGTTAGAGTAAGTCTCTAGGAAGTGAATGTAAGTAAATGTAATGTCCCCTGAAGTTATGGAAACACAACATATGTGTGTGTGTGTGTGGGGGGGGGATCAAGTTGTAAAGCAGGAGACAGATTGTGCAGCAATCTGCAGTCACGGTGTCGTGCTGGGCTAGACGGGGCATTGGCAAGGAAGGAAATGTCCACCAGTTAACAGAATACCAAACACTGGCTGTTCTATGTCTTATCAGATTTTTTTTCTTTTTTTTTAATTGCAACACAAAACTTGGCACATTACTGTATAAACAGGACAAGGCATGTCAGACAAATCTATGGATACAGGACTTTAAAAAAGGCCTGGGGCTACATTTACTGGAGCTTTTACATGTGGCAAACAAGCAAATAAATAATAAGACCAGGGGAGGTACTGGTAGCATGTTTGCCCTGAGCCACGGGCACTGGAGCGATAACAAGATCAGGTCACCATCAGGGAGCTCCAGAGCAGCACAGCAGGGTAAGGTCAACAGTGATGTCTTTTATGTCGACTGTTCTTAAGGCCAAGGGTGCACTTCTGATCCTGGTGACAGCAGAGGATAAATCATTAAAACTTGTTGCACAAATACAGTTTGTGTGTACTGTATGTGGAGTCAAGTGCAGCGGTGCCTTTACATCTACTTATATTTTGTTTAAAATACATATTTAACAACAGATTTTGTAGTTAGATTTGAGATTTTTTTTCTGTTTTATACTTTGTCAGCAGTTTCAGACATCTTGGCACAGAGTAAAAAAAAAGGGGGGGGGCCTATTTGTAAGAAGAGGAATACTGTCCCATCACTGTCTTGAAAAATGAGACCTTACAGTTGTAAACTATTCCCTCAGTGGCCAACTTGCACATAGAGTATATGTGCTGCAAGATAAAGACGTCGGGTCATAAAGCATAAAACCAGTTTAAAAACGCAGAAGCTGGTGAAATCTCGAAGCTGAATAAATCACAGTTTGGCAGTGACGATACTAGACCTTCCTTCTAGGTACATTTATGAAATGATTCAAGCTGTTTTCACTCTTCATTTTTGCAGGTGCCAGTGGTGCTATACAAGTACATGTTGTGTGCCATGGAAACGGCACCCTGAGTGCTTTCTTTTAGGGGAATATTGGATCCAGTAACCTGATGCTTTCCCACTTTAGTACTTGTTGTAGTGGGGTACTAGTTCCCATTATTGCCCCATAGCAGCTGTGACAAAGAAATAAAAAGCACACTGAGGTTCTTGGTAATACAGATCTTTCTAGACACATTGTGCAAACAGAATTTTTAACAAATCACAACAAACATCGTCTCAGGACACTTTACAAAGTAAGGTCTAGACCTTACTATTATTATTATTGAGGAAAACCCCAACAAACAACCAGCTATTGGTGATGTTGGTCACTCGGTTGTATAAACCATTTCAGTCATGTCCATTAACAATATTGCAGTCTGGACAGGTATAAAGTACAACGTACAACCACTGTATGGCTCATTACTCATATTTTTCAGAAACCAATTAAACAAGTAATGAATACCAAAATCACAGTGAAAATAGTTTTAACAAATTACTGCATTAATTAAAATGTTTTTTAACTACTTTAATTGTACAGAAGCATGATCAGCAGCTCAGTGACTTCTTTGGTTTACTGGTTTTTATTCGCATTCTATTTTAAATACCGCAAAGAAAAGATTCATTTCTAAGCTGCTTTTCAGAGCTTTCAGCCATATATCCACCTTGCCATCTTTGGCAATTGAACGTTCAGGTTTCATCATATGACCGAAGCACTGAAAGTGAAAAGAAGTGGTTGTATAAAAGGAGCTGAGTTCTGTACTTAGATCACATCATAACAACTGAGCTAGTTCCATTCCCTGGAGAAGACCACAGGATACAATATGAACCCTAGTCTAGACAAAGCCTCTAAGTGAACCTTGAGTGAAAATAAAACTGAAAGACAAGTAGACAAACGAGTGTGATGTGTTGTCCCTGGAGTCCTGTCAGTAGCTGCTGTACTATATATTGTTTTTCCTGCTTTTCTTTCCATTCGAAGATGGTGTAACTGCATTTTAGATTCATTTTATTCAGCTCCACCCCGGGTAGCTTATTACTTTGCCCATAGCTTTCATTGTTTTTTTTTTTGTTAGTCAGCTGTGATCTAGGTTGTGTCACTTTTGCTTTAGCTTCACATTTCTCTGTCCTGTGTGCTGTTGAATTCTAATTTAACTGTGTTAATCATTATAATAATATTAAAACAACTCAGGTGCACTCCTCAGGCTGAGGTAATCTGTAGAGTGATGTATTTTTCTATTGGGCATATTTGTAATCTCTTTCTGAACAGAAAACATTTATAAATCAGCTGTTATTCCGAACCACGTTTGCCACATATCTAGCTGCATACTAGTTTGAATATAGCTGCATATTTAATCAGAGTTGGTCTGAAATTTTGGCCTGTGCTCTATTTAACTTTCATAGTAAGGCAATATGAGAAGGTGTGTCAGTACCCAATGTGCATCTGCATTAACAGACATTATGCATGTGTTTTGCATAAAAGGCAGCTGAATGGTCACTGATTGTGACCACGGAAATGAACTGACAAAATAAATGCTTACAATATTTACTGTAATATCAACAATTTTAATCTTTTAACACAAACTCCCACACATAAAGTGAACCATCCTCAAGAGGAAATAGGGCATTAATGGTGATTATTATGTGATCTCTCTGTATTTCATATCTTGATACAGTATGTTGGATGAATAAGCAAGAAACCAGACTGAGAGACTTCATAAAAATGGGACAGGGTACAAGAGCATAACAGCATAACAATAACAGAGGGCACAATGTTGGTCCTTTTGTGTGTGCCTGAGTAAGTGTTTGTCAGATGGAGAGTGCATGCATGCATTTCTCTTCTCTGTGCTTTTCAGGCAGTATGCCAATGTCAGTCCGTTCCATTGTGTTGGGACAGGCCAAGGCTTATGTCCTCCTTTTTAGATGAGCGCAGTGAGCTTGGGTGAGAGGGTGCCCTAAGGCCTTTTACACTGCTAGACAGCAGCAAAACAGCCTAGCAGCTTTATATGTGGCATTTACCAAGGAGATACTAATGGATTGTCTGATTGAACAACTTGCTGTTCAATCAGACAACAAATTGGCTAACACACTTTTTGACTTTAAACACACTGACTTTTTCAAATAACTACCTCTGGTCGGACACTGAATTTTTCCCTGCTGCTATTAAGTTGTTCAGTGTGTTAAAGTAAGTTGCTTTACCTTGGAGCAATAACATTTTAAATGAATGTGCGAAAGATTTGCTGTCTATTTCTGCTCTTGAATGCACTGAATTATGAATGAAATATCTCTTAATGCATGTGTCATTAGCTGCTTACAGAGCTGTAGATATAAAGGTCACTCGTTCAGTTACTGTAATGTGTTGGGGAGAAGTTGGTGAAGATGATTAATGAGAAATTCTTCAGTTGCTGTTTAGAAGGACTTACATTTTTAAGACTGCTACAAAAAGGTCACTTGGTTTTGTTTTCATGTGTCTAGATATCTTACGAACTGCTGTTGATTAACTAAAGTGCTACATTTAGCCCATAACATTTCAATAATGATTCACTTCAATGCCTAGTTTAAGACTATGTTTGTACTAGGCAGGCTTAGATTATCTTTAACCATGCCAATGGAAGAAAAAGATGTTGTTTTAGTTTGCTAGCTTAGCTAAAAGTGCATAACAGCTAAACAACCTCGCTGAGGACATAACTAGTGAAATGTCGCTCAAATTCAGTATGAAGACCCTTTAGAGGAATAGTTTGATAATACAGGAAATACTTATTCACTTTAATTGTCAAGAGCTGGGTAGTGAAATTGATATCATTCCCATGTCTGCACGCAAGATATGAAACAAGACTCCACAAAGTCATTGTGCCTGACCACAAAATAGTCTCACATATACACTCCCATTAAACCACAACACATCATTTGTACGCTTTGGTTGTTCAATGTTCAAAACAGTGGATATACAGTATAGTGCAGTGTGTTAATTAACAAGCTTTAGAGGTGTTGTGGTGTGTGCAGCTGTGGTGCACTTGCCTTTTTTCCCCCGTCTTTATGCTAAACTAAACTAACTGGCTGCTTGCTCGTGCTAAATCATTGCCCTACAGATGTGAGAGTGTTATTAGACTAATCTGTTTCTTAGCAAGAAAGTTTCCCAAAACGTTAAACTGTTCCTTTTTAAAGCACATGGTCATGCACACAGGTACAGTACTATCACACAAACACACACACACACACACACACACACACACACATAATTACATTCAATATAAGTATACAGTACATGCATGTGGTAAGTTTTTTTTTCTTTTCAGACAATTTAAGTATTAAATATAACAGATAAGAAAATAACACCAGTATACTGTATCTTACTTTTCTCCTGTGTATTATAGTAGTGTGCATAGAGGAAGGAAACCAGGAAGTGAGAAGGAAACCATGACCATATTGATAAGTCCACTTTGTTGGAGTCCTGATGAACCATCTCATTTATCGAAAAAGTGAAATCCCCCAGTTTTGTTGAGATCTGTGTATAATATTTAGAATGACTGAATTTCACATTTTCCTGCATAGAATGAGTCAAACAGTGGCACACTGCTGGTTTATTGTTTACCATTTCACTAAAGCTTTATTCTTCTTTGTTCCTAATAGATCGAAGGAGTTACCTGGCAGTTCAATGCAAAATATGTTTGGTCTTCTAGCATTTCTACACAGCTCTGCTTTAGAGCATTTGAGTACTCTGCAAAGAAAAAAATGTTTTATTCAACAAAGGTCCCTTATTTCCAGGTCCAACTTTTTAATGAATGTATGTGTAGAACTGGAATATTCAGATTGTGTCCAAATTGACGTTATTAGCTTCATAGCAGTACTGAGAATTATTCATGAAAATGTTTTTATATCACAGCATCCCTTCTCAGACCAACAAAAACCTTCATTTGTGGTTTTTATTAATGGTTGGTTGTTAAATTTTCACCAATTCATCAATGCACTTGCACACAATTTAAGGTAGTGTCATATACACCTAGACTCTCAGTAGTACCACCTGTTACATGTATTATCAATTTCAGGGGAAGTAGGGTTTCATTTGAATCCAAATAAAGGTAGTGATCTTGTCTGGCTTAATGTTCAGCTTCAGTTTATTGTTGTTATTTTTTCTTTTCTATTTTATTTGACAATTGAGCTCGAAACAATCAGAGATCACGTTTTAATTGTGAGGCAGCACAGTGGTGCAGTGGTTTGCACTGTCATCTCACAACAAGAGGGCTCTGGGTTCGACTGGGGCCTTTCTGTGTGGAGTTTACATGTTCTTCCCTTGAATGTGAGTGCATTGTCTGTCTCTGTGTGTCAGTCCTGTAATAGATTGTCTCAGAATTCACCAGCATACAGTAGCTCAAAGTCCTTCAGAGGCCATCCTCTCCTAAGCCAACTGTTATTGGGTACAGTATCGCTGAGGTACATATGATTCACACAGCCAGCCAATTCAATATAGTGAATCTTCTTCATAACAGGACCTTAGACTCCCTTTTACCTCCTCCACCCCTACCAGCCCCAAAGAGGTTTTTTTTTTTTAAACCTAATATTTTATTTAATGTCACATAGAGGGTTTGAACACTACAAAACTGCAAACAGATAATCTTAGATGATATTTTGGGTCATCCAGTGCAACCAGTTTTAATTTTCCGGTTCACAAAGAGAGTATGGAGAGAATGGATTATTAGTTAAATATGATGCTGTTAGTTATTTAAAGTAACATTATGAAATATTGCATACAATATATGGGCTAGTGAAAAGCCTTACTAAAGCAGCTGACAAAAGCTTCAGTCCATCTTGTTGTGCCTGCTTTCAGTAATTCATTGTGCTTGTCTGAACCCTGCTTTGAGCACAATTCTGTAGCACAAAAATAAACAGTCATGAACTAAGCCAGGTTTGTAAATGCAGTGCCTTAAAATTTGAAAAAAGGGGGAAAAAACACAGGTTGTGGGTTTTCTTTCAGTGGAAATGTGCAAAGAAGGGCTAAAAAATTCACTGAACATCAAGAGTGACATCTGTTCCAAAAACAGTGAATAGATGTGACCATACTGTAAACCCAGCCAGCAGACCACATGCATGTGGTCTCTGTCCTGATGTTTGCTTTTGACAAACATAAAGGGTAAATTGCAGTGGAGTATATAGTATATAGTATGTCTCTGTGTCTATGCTGTAACAGCAGCATCCGTGCTCTTGTTCTTCTTGTACTTTGGGCTAAAGCCCACAGACTTAATTGACTTGGCACTGTAATGTACTCTGGCTTCAGAAAGTATTAACATTCTTCACAACTTCTTGTGTTGTAGACTTAATTTTAAATGGATAAATTTCCATATTAGTCAGATAAAGCTTTAAGAACACATAAATGAATTTTAAAATTCATATGGAGGCCAACAGCCAACCAATGTAAAGATATTAAAACAGGTGTAATGTGTTCTCTCCTTCTGGTCCTTGTCTTTAGTTCTTTACCAGCTGTAACTGATTTATTACTTCTTTTTTTGGCTAGAGCAGACAATAGTCCAGCCTGCTGGATATATGCATGCACACAGTATGTCTTATCAAAAACAAAAGGTCTCTCTGTATCACTCTGACAGAGAAGTGAGATAACTTTGAGATGATAAAAATCAGATGTGGTAACAAATTCATGAGCCTTAACATTCAGGTCTGAATCAAAAATGACACCAAGGTTTCTGGCTTGTTGGCTTAAGATGAACCCAAGAGAAATAAATTCAGTGGCCAGTTTCTCTCTCTTTGAGCCTTTAAAGAAAAAACTAAAATATCAGTTTTATCCTGGTTGAGCTGTAAAAGGTTCTGTGACATCCAAACACTTGTATCTGACGTACATCTAAAAAGTGAGCAAATCAGCCCAGTCTCATCAGGGGACACAGCCACATAAGCAGGCATTCGGACCGAGTGTGGTAAAACACAGCTCCCTGTGTTTTTATGTAAGGGGCTGTGTTGGTCTGGGGGGGTGAGGGGTCACAGGGGGAGGGTTGTAGGCATGTATGATATGGCCACATTGTGACAAGCTGACATGAGTGGCTTCATTTCACATTTCCAGCCTGAGTTCCTCCTAAGTTTTGGTTATCCATGCTCCTAACGTAGCCTACTCCAGGATCAATTAGCACCACTCTACCACCACTGTGTCAGCATTGAGAGGTTAAAAAAAAAAACAACCAGTACCCTAAGTAACAAAAATGCTTGGTGTATTGTTATGATGTGTTTGTATCTGTGGCCCAAGTTGGAAGACAAAAAGCAGTCAATACTCATGCTGACAAGGTAAACAAAAAAGTCTTCTTCCCATGGGCGTCCATGTTCTGACCATCCCCCATATGTTGGTCGCCACAACACCTTTGCCGGGTGTTGTCACCATCCGGTGCAGCACATGGCTATATTGTTTTGTTGGAGCCCCCTGTGGTGAATGCAGTCTCCCATAGAACTAAATGGAGAGGGCTGTGTTTTTTCACAGTTTTGAAACTCAATCTGGATGTGGGCTAAAGCTGAATGTCATCACCAAGGGGTGACACAGGTTCAAAACAAAAGAATATTGGTTACTGAGTGTAGATTTATGGGCAAAATGGCAATTTTGTTAATTTAGAATTAAATCTACCAAACACCAAAGTGTGCAAAAAGTGAATGGGTTTGAAGCCACTGCTGGGCACATGCAGGTCAGGAAAGAGAGAAAGCCAAATGAAATTGGTCACTGTTATGCTGGACGGACACTGAGACTGCAAGTGAAAGAGGAAGGTGGTGACTCAAGGCACGCAGACGAAACATAATAGGACTGTATGAAAGAGGTTGTAGCAGAAGAAATGTGATGGGAGAGTACCATTAAATTATCCATTTGCTTTAAATTGCAAAATACTGAACTCAAGGTTATCAAGGCTCCTGGGTCTTTATACATTCAGCTATCATCACTGGACCACATCCTGTCCTAGCAGTTTGTTTAATGGAGCTTCCTGACTAGTGCTGCCACAAGGGATGCTCTGCTTTAAAATTTAAATAAACAGAATAGACTACACGTTTTTCAGATACAGTTTGTAGATATAGTGAAGCTTTGGTTGGAGTAATCATCTATTCCTTATACAGTATGTCATATTTAAAACAACAGTTTGTTGCTGTTGTTATACTGGGATTGACTGGAAAACAGGTGCAGTGTATGTTCTACACATACAGGGGCAATAATATTTGGTTGTCCTTGCATACCAGCTTTTCTTATTTATTTGTTATTAGGCAGTAAACAAATGAGCAGGGGCAGTGTAATGGGCAAATGCATGTAATCCCATTTGTTTGCTCTTTTGCTTGCTTCTGCTGTATTTGTTTTACTCTGAGATCATCAGCAGGTGGAAATTGGTTCTTTTAAATAACTGATTCACAAGAAAATGACATGAAAGATGGGTTTATGAATGTCACATTGAATATAGTTTACAGTGTTGGATGTTGACATCAAAGTCTCAGTTGCCAGGGCCTAGTACACGTAAGGGAAAAGGTTTATTCAATTTCTCACTTTGGAAGTTTTTTGTTTTTTTTTAAGTCCTGGATCCATGTCAGAAAAACCCACTGCCTCCTCAGGACTTCATGAAGAACATGAGAAAAGAGCTATTTATTGGCCTGGGCCTTGATCTACCGCTTAGTTATTTTTAAACTGTGGCCATTGGGGATAAAATAACTTTTCCAATGCTGCCAGTTTCATTTATGTACAATATAATAGATAACACAGCAATATTGTAATATTGAATACATTTGATTTTATGGCTTCATTTCTGCTCTTTCAAATACTGCATACTGTACACCATGCTGACTTAATTATTTTTGTCTGATATATACTGTATCTAATATTAGCTTGATCTGTTTCCATACAGATTTTGGCCAATATTATCATTTTTGTGTGTGGCAATATGGCGGGAGCATACCACAAGCATCTGATGGAGTTGGCGCTTAAACAGACTTATCAGGACACCTGCAACTGCATCAAGTCACCTATTAAATTGGAATTTGAGAAGAGACAACAGGTAAAGTGGTCACTATGTTTTAATGACCAGTGAGCTAGTGAAAGTCAGAAAGGCAGTGAGTTTACGTGTAGTAGATTATGTGTAGTAGTGTTGAGTGATGGGGAATGAAAATGTGCATGAATGAGGAATGAATGGCAGTGACAGCAGTGTTTGTGTAAGGCAACAGATGAGCAAGTAAATATATGAAAAGAAAAATTATATACTTATATATATGAGATTTGGAAGATAATATCAAGTTCAGAACTAACTGCTACACTTAGACTACATCATTAATTTTATCAAATGTTCATTCTGCAATTCTTTATCTGCCTCTTGTGCAGAATTAACCTAAAATGTACCAGTCTTGGAAATCGGTCAGCTCTACTTATAGCTGTCAGTGCTTGATTCCTGTTGGAGGAGGATGTGTGTGAGAGGCTGTTTTACAGAATGTGGTAATTGTTAATAACCTCAGTTACTGTGATTATGCCTGGAGCCTAGTGCATGTGTAAAATTCTCTTGAGTTTCCTTTGACTGCTGGCTGAAATCTGTGCCTTTGATTAACAAGATATAAGAATATCTACTGCTATACAGTATTTATGTCACTGGCAAGAGTGTGACTTTACAGTGAGGCTCTGGACTAAATGATTTAATATGCTCAGGTCCATCTGTACGTTCTTCCATTTACACTTCAATTGAACATTTTGGGCACTGATTGGTACTGGCGCAGCTATGTGTGATTCATCCATTACTACTTTTCCATTCATCAAATATGCTGTTGGTCACATCTCAAATACCTGAGATAATGCACAAATGAGAATCAGTCCTCCCCTTTAACATTTGCTTAATATATATCTTGGCTACGTCATTCCCACGATCCTTTTAAGTTTCTAAAAATTGTTCAAATGCTGATAGTGTCTGAATACTGTTTCCAGAAAGGGTTTCTTTCTCCTACAATATGCTGCCCACCAGCTGCACTGTGTGTGTCTGTGCCGTTGTGCTTTTCCTAACGTGCTGTGTGTTAATTTGGAACAGGTTAGAACAGTTAATGCTGATACGTTTGGTGCTGATATTTACAAATAGTGTGGTGTCCTGTGAAAAATGATCAAGGTATTTATAAAACTTTACTGCTGTTTGAGCTTGGGATGTAGATGGCTGTTAGTTATAGCTGCTGCTGTTAAATATTTTGGGTAAGCTATCCAGTCAGCAGAGGATGAATCCAGCTGTTATTGTGAAAGCCCAGGCTTGGAGAGGAGCTGGTTATCCTGTAGTGAATCCAGCTTGTGTTTTTGCAACTGCCATGAGTAAAGCCAAACATGCCTTAAGCGGAGTATTTCACTGTAGCCCTGGAGTGCCGCTGCTGTCTGGGACAGATGGAAGTAACAGTGCAGAGACCCATTTCACCTGGGTTTTCGGTGCACTCCTGTTATATGCTGTTTACAGCTTGCTTGTATCCAAAGTGCCTTGCAGTACAGTGAGTGCATACATTTTCAATTTGAGTAGTCCACGGGACACTTATATGAATTCATCTTAACCCCAAAGTCCTGACAGCATTTGTTAGTAGCCACCATGGATTTCTCCTTATGGTCGAAGGTTCTGAGCACCAGAAACAGCGCAGGGTCGACTTGTTGAGTTGGAGGTGACGAGTGTATTCTCCAGTCAGTTTTATTTGCTAAGCTACTGCTAAATAAAGCAAATGTTTTGAGGGTAAAGGTATGGGTTTGTCTTCTGGTGATTGGCACTAAAATAATGAGCAATGAAAAACCTGTTTTTGCTCTGAATATTACTTTGAGTAGCAGTAAGTGAACCTGACCCAATTAACTTTCACTTAGCACTTGAAGACTGGAGGTTGCCAACATAATGGGGACAGTGTTTTGTCTCCTCATTTCATCAATTAAATTCGGTCTGAATTCAATTATGCATCAATCTGCTGAAAATATATAACTTTTTCAGCATCACGTTGGTGTCCCTAATCCCTGGTTACACAATGTCCAAACTTTGGATCTGAAAGATTGTTTTGCTGTTGAGGTCAAAGCTTGAATTTTTTAATACTTCTAAAGTTCTGGTCATGATACTGCCTAACAATGAGTGGCTCTTCAGGGTGTTGAAGTCCTTTGTTGAAAATACTCTGAAGCTAAAACAAACAAAAAAAACAACAACAATTTGAAGTGAAGGCTTTTTGGTGGGTCATCTGATCAGAAATGATAATTAGTCCTACATGAAACCTTATTTTAATCACAAAAATTGCTCATAAAATTGGAAACATTGTCTTTTCTGTCATTTTCCTGACTGTCCCTGTACTGCTGTTGCTTTTCTCTTTGTGTTATGGCCATCAGGAGCGTCTCCTCTTGTCACTGTTGCCAGCGCACATCGCCCGTGTGATGAAAGCTGAGATCATTCAGAGGCTGAAGGGCCCAAACTTTGGGCAGATTGAGAATACAAACAATTTTCACAACCTCTATGTCCAGAGACACACTAATGTCAGGCAAGTATTTTTTATTTGGGTTAGGGTTTAGATTCATGCTTTTGAAAGCTACAGTGTTTTATGGAAAACCAGTATATTAATATATATTTTTCTATCTCTAGTATACTGTATGCTGATATAGTAGGATTCACGCGACTGGCCAGTGACTGCTCACCTGGAGAGCTGGTTCACATGCTGAATGAGCTGTTTGGCAAATTTGATCAAATTGCCAAGGTAAACATGTAACATTTACTAGGCCCTGTCACTAAATATCACATCCTAAACATGTGTTAATTTTGCTTATCTAGCCTTTCTTCTACATATTATTCAGTGTTATATCTCATGAAGAGGAGAAGTCCACCCTAAATGCTGAGCACTGTGTAAATCAGCTTTTAGTGGAGTATCTTGCAACTGTGATTGCTTTTTATTGCTTGGTGATGATTTTGCCTTTTGCCTGCAAATACCAGGTCAAACGTGGATGATCAGATTTAACACTGATGTTTGCAGTGTAGCTACGATACAGTGTGTGGTGCAAATATTGAAACAAAAACCCATTTTCCCCCAGAAATATTCTGTTTGAAGGCAATGATTTTCTAACCCCTGGACATAGGAACTGATATACTCACTGAAATATGCACCCAGTAACTAACTACCATGAACCTGAGAACAGAGTTCCTTGCAGACCTCTGTCTTTCATGTTAATAATTCAGGACAAGACCCAATTCCCCCTAAATTAATATCAGTCTGCAGTTATAAGCAGCTGATAGGGGAATACAAATTTACCATAAACTCCTCCATGTACTCCTCTTCCTCCACAGTGGTGCTTTCTATCATGGGTGCATATTCTTCTGCATCAGGTGACACTTTTCTGTCCTTTTGTTGCCTTTCCTCATTGTCTGCTTCCTTGAATATTGGACATTCCAACATCTCTTGGATGTAGTCTTGTTCCTTTGAGACCTCTATTTGCAAAAAGACTATTTGTCTTACGGCTTCCTGCAGGGTTAATTCAGTCACTGGGTCCCCAAAGGCCAGAATTGTTTCAGTGACCTCTGACCCTTCATTGCCACCTCTTTTGGCTTCGTCCATGTTCTACCCAGAACCTGTTTTTACAGCCTTGCTGACAATTCGCTATTGTTTGTTTAATGTCTTATTTTGTTAAAGTTCAAATTTTGCTATCACCTTTTCAAAATTAAGTGTAAGAGCCTGTTTCTTTACTGATGGCAAATCATACATGGACAAATCAATCATAGAAAATATGGAGACTGCACTTTTTCCACTCAGTGTAGCTATACAGTAAGGCATGTTTAAAAAAAAAGGTTGTTATGTGATTAAAAGGTGCCTTGAATGTCTGACAGTGAGATCCTCATCGGATTTCATGAATCTGAGTTAGTGTTCCACATTTTTATGTGCAGGAAAATGAATGTATGCGGATTAAAATTCTTGGCGACTGTTACTACTGTGTGTCTGGCCTGCCAGAGTCTCTGCCGAATCATGCTAAGAACTGTGTGAAAATGGGTCTGGACATGTGTGAGGCCATCAAGTAAGTGACACTTGTATAACAGTGCTGCTACAGTACGACAGCCCCATTTCTGAAAAGCTTACTTCTATGTTAGTTTACAATTTGTTGTAGTTAATCATGTAAACATCACTCAACTCTGCAATACTATTGTAGAAGTAAACCTTCAACATCAGTGACCTGAAATTATATGTACAGCAGTGGCTCATTCGTCCCAACATAACCACATGAAAACTGAAAGCGGAACTAATGGTAAATGAACTAAAAATATTACTTCATTACAATTCAAATGTATGTGATACATTTGACTAGTGCATTATTAAGATAGCTCTGATATGCCTTTAAACACAATGCTTTTTGAAATACATATATTGAGACATACAGTTCTTGCTAACCATGAACTTTTCCCATTTAAGCTGCTTGACATGTTAAAATGTAGCAGTGGTAAGTGTGAGGTCCTCTCTTACCTCTAGGCATCATTCTGAGACAGAATGATTGATAGAGCTCAAATAACAACATGATTGCAGAACTTGACAGTGTGTTTGTGTATATGCAAGCCAATATTTTGACCAAGGTTTTTTTCTTTTTCGTAGTGTTGCAGTGTAACTCTATATCCACAATAAGGATCACAAAATGAAGCATCTTTGCTAGCAAGACCAGATGGCATGAGTGATGGTTTTCTGCTTTTGGTACTTGACAGGAAAGTACGAGATGCCACAGGGGTTGACATCAACATGCGTGTCGGTGTGCATTCGGGGAATGTCCTGTGCGGTGTGATCGGGCTTCAGAAATGGCAGTATGATGTTTGGTCACATGATGTCACACTAGCCAATCATATGGAGGCAGGTGGTGTACCAGGGTGAGTGACCTGGAAGTAAAACAGAAGCTCTTGTTTCAGTTTGCATAAGGTGCCATTACATTATGTTGTGTTTGCAGTGTCAGCTTTGTCTGGTTGGTAACGTTCAGCATATGCAGGGTATAGTCAGAAAAATAATACCCATACAAAATCTACTTGTTTATTATTTATTGCCAGGCGAGTCCACATAACCTCAGTGACACTGGAGCACCTGAAAGGTGCCTATAAGGTAGAAGATGGAGATGGGCAGGAAAGGGACCCCTATTTGAAGGAACATGGAGTCATCACTTACCTTGTCATCATCCCAAAGGTACCATAGCATATACTGTACATCACATTCAATATAATGAACACTGGACATTGAGTAAAATGCAGTAAAAATAACAAAACGTCCATGTTTGTCCAGGTGGAACATCGTAGCCCACAGCATCATTACCGTCCCAGACACACTCTGGATGGAGCAAAGATGAGGGCCTCAGTCAGGATGACCCGCTACCTGGAGTCATGGGGAGCAGCCAAGCCCTTTGCCAACCTACACCACAGAGACAGCATGACTAATGAGAATGGGAAGATCAACACTGCTGTGTGTAATTGTTCTCTACACCTGCTGTATGCTGTGATTTACAGTCAGTACAGAAAGTATTCAGACCCTTTCAAGTTTTGAACATTTTGTTATGTTTGAGACTCATCTTAAAATGGATTCAGTTCTTTTTTTCCCTCATCAATCTGCACATAATACTCCACAATGATAAAGTGAAAACAGATTATTTCAGTGTTTTGAAGGTTTATTAAAAATAACAGACTGAAATTTTCCATTTACACAAGTATTCAAACCCTTCACTTGGTTAAAGCACCTTTGGCAGCATTGACAGCCTTGAGTCTTCTTGAGAATAAAGCTACTTGGCTCCTTTCTTTTGGAATTTTCTTCCATCCTTCTTGGCAGAATTGTTCAAGGTCAACCAGGTTGGATGGGGAGCGTTGGTTCATGGCCACTTTCAGGTCTCTCCAGATTCTGGCTGGGCCGCTCCAGGACTTTCAGACTTTTCCTGAAGCCACTCCCGTGTTTTCTTAGCTGTATGCTTTGGGTTGTATTGTTGAAATGTGAATCTTCACCCCAGCCTGAGATCCTGAGGACTCTGGAGATTTTCATTCAGAATTGCTCTGTGTTTTTCTGCATCCATCCTTCCCTCTATCCTGACTAGACTCCCAGTCACAGAAAAGCATTCTCACAGCCCGATGCTGCCACCACCGTGTTCGACTGGAAGGATGGTATTAATGAGGTGATGCTCAATGCCTGGTTTGCTCCACACACACTGTTGGGAATTGTGGCCAAATAGTTCAGTCTTTGTTTCATCGGACCAGAGCATTTTGCTTCTCATGGTCTGAGAATCGTTCAGGTGCCTCTTGGCAAACTCCCAGCGGGCTGTCATGGGCCTTTTAGTGAGCAATGGCTTCTGCCTGGCTGCTCAACCATAGAGGCCTGATTAGTGGAGTGCTGTCCTTCTATAGGGTTCTCCCATCTCCACAAAGGAACTCTGGATCTCTCTAGATCTCTTTTATTTCTGAATGATCGAGGCTGCTGTGCTCTTGAGCACTTTCAGTGCTGCAGAGATGTTCTTGTGTCCTTCCCCAGAGCTTGACACAATCCTGTCTCACAGGTCTGTGGACAGTTCTCTCCACCTCATGGCTTTGTTTTCACTCTGACATATATGTCAACTGTGAGATCTCATATAGTCAGGTGTGTGCCTTTCCTAATTATATTCAGTGCATTAAATTAGGCACAGGAGGACTCTAATCAAGCTATAGAAGCATCTCAGTGACCATTGACAGGAGCAGGATGCACCAGAGCTCAACTGCGAGATGTCATAACAAAGGGTCTGAATACTTATGTAAATGGGATATTTGTCTTTTATTTTTGATACATTTACAACACTCCAAAAAGCTGTTTTCACTTTATCATTGTGGAGTATTATGTGCAGATTGATGAGGGAAAAAAAGAACTGAATCCATTTTAACATGAGTCTGATACATGACAAAATGTGGAATACAAGAAAGGGCCTGAATACTTTCCATAATGACTATAGGTGATGGGGATGTTCAGCTGAACTGCTCTTGCTCTGTGTGTAGGATGTGCCAATGGGGCAATATCAGTTCCAGCGGAGATCAGAAAGGCAAGCTGCTCATTTTACAAGTCCAGCACAATATTTTTTGACAAATTTATCCCCCCCCCCCAGTGGAGGTTTGTGCCCTCATATCACTAATATTATGTGAACTCAAAAGATCTGTTATTTTTCTTGTTATACATTAAAGGACAAAGTCTCAGAAGAAACGTTTTGAGGAGGAGCTTAATGAAAGGATGATTAGGACCTTTGATGGGATAAATTCACAAAAGTAAGGGACATTTTAAAAATACAAATAGTTCATTCCACAGATATATTAGGAACAAAGTATATTCAGAAAGTTTAGGAAACTGTCCTAATACCAGTGAGCTGTGCTACCTTATGAAATTACAACTGCTGACAAATAAATTGACATGTCCCCTAATTTAATATTTTATTGCCTCTCTTCTTCTTTCAGACAGTGGCTCAAGTCTGAGGATATCCAAAGGATATCTTTATTCTTTCACAACAAATCCTTGGAGAAGGAGGTAAGAGGCAGTTCAGGTAAAGAGACATCATTCACCCCTTGTATTGGAGTAGTTGTTTCCAAGAGAATTACAGAACATACTGTTACTGTATTTCTTGTTCTTCTATGTGAGTGCAAAATTGAGAGGCTTAGGAAGTAGCATGAATCCATTTTAAAAGCCTGTTGCTGAAACTTGACCTTCTTTTTATCCTTTTAGTACAGAGCAACAACCTTGCCGGCCTTCAAATACTATGTCACCTGTGCTTGTTTGATCTTTTTCTGCATTTTTATTGTGCAGATTCTCGTCCTCCCAAAGTACGTGTGCTTTATTTAACTATTTTAGGACTGCTAACAGTTTATTCTGTTAGTGTATATTTATTCTGATGCTATATACTGTACATTACTAACTTTGCTTATGTCTTTGTGCCTTGACAAATAATTTTGTAGTGCTAAGGATGGTGCTGATGACGTTTTAAACCACAACATTAAACTCTGGGTGAACTAAACTTTTTGAACTTTTTCATATTTATTTTTGTCAGAACAACTGTCTTGGGAATATCCTTTGGAATGGCTTTTCTTATCCTTTCCTTGATCCTCTTGATATGTTTCATTGGACACTTCCTGGTGAGTAAATCCATTTACTTCAAACATCTTTGTTTCAGTAGTGTCCTTTTTATATTAAAACCTATATTTAACCAGGATCTGCCCACTCTCTAATGGGACACTTTCATGTTTAGTGTTTGTTATAATGTCATGCCAAAGGCACATGAGTGCTCAAAGTGTCCCTCTGGTCAGCTTAACACCCCATTAAGTTTCCTTGTTGTTGGCTGAAGTGCCCTTCTGGCTAACTCAAGCACCACTCTGGTGTGACCTTGGAGCAAACAATAGTCCTGACCCTGTGTATGAAACAAGTTCTCCTTGTTCACCCCCCCACCCCACCTTTAAAAGCCTGTGCACACCACTGCCTTGGTACATGCATCAGGAGACCATTCTTTAATCATTTCTGGCCAACATAAAAATGCATAAACCCATTAGTGAAATGTCATATTATATGTTTTTGTCATCTTTGTACTGGAGTCACACAGCAGACAGACTGTACTGTGCCGTGGTCACTACTGGTGATTCTGGGGTTTGCATATCATATTTAATACATTATATGTTTGTATTATAAATAATTTAGAGAATGTGAATTTATTTTTAGAGGATCTGTTTAACATTTAATGGTTGTTAAAGCCCCTAAAATTGGCCTGACAGTGGAACTGCTAATACTGTCTTTACATGGCTGGAGATGTCTGTAGATAATGCCAATGCATTTATATCTAACTACTGGTACATAGTCTAAGACATCAAATACACTTCAGCTAGAAAGACCAGAAAAAGATGACTGAGGAGACTAATGAAGGAGAAGGTAAATAAGTAACTGTAAAAAATAATAATACAACAAGGCACTGTACTGTAAAATTCCATAGGCCACAGAGGTGTTCCTTGTGGATGTTGCCCAAGGCTGGAAAACAAAACACTCTGTGACTAAAGTCGAAGAGCCTCCTGTTGCCTGTTGGCAGCTTTATTTGTTGCTGATGGATCTTTGCTTTAGCACTTGTCATGTCATTTTCTGCTTTTTGTGGGATGTATAGACACCCGTCAAGGGTTCATGTGTAAGAATTCACAGTCAGCCTGGTGTTCACCGACTCTGTAAATTTAAACAGACCCCATAATTAAGATGGATGTCTTCCTTGGCAGAGTGTTGCAGAAATGTGTCTTTCAGTTTCCAGACCACATTCAGTTCATTTGTCCCAGCTTTATGTTGCAGCAGAACTATTCAATGTGACTCAAATCTGGAGATTTCCTTTAAAACCATAAATAAGGACTGCATAACTTTAAAATCACTCATGTGATCCTTGTTGGATTTGATCATTATAGACTGCTAAGATTTAAAATAAAAGTAATAGTTAACCTCTCCTAATAAAACTTGGGATAGCCTTTGAAAAGAAGAAAGCTGTAGCCAGTCAGCTGAATTTTCACAGTGCTTATTTTTCGATTCCCTGTCACAAAAGACTTAACTTTGACTGTTTGGGAGCAAATGCTGCTGGGTGCCTTAGAAAGTTCAAACATAGTTGGTGACTGATGTGTGACTTCTGCTGCTGCTGTGACCATGTAACTTTACATCTTCCACTTACAGTGGCTTCAGAAATTATTCAGGCACCTTTACTTTTTACATGTTTTGAAATGAAATTTTACACACTCAATAAAATTACCATTTTTGCCTGTCAATTTACACTCAAATATAAAAACTGAAATCTTTCCTTTAAAAAAAAAGTATTCGTTCCCTTAAAGCTGGGGTCTGTAACTTTGGGACCTGGGTGGATTTGGGTAGAGAATTTGAAAGAGTACAATGTCCAAGTCCCTCCCTCTGCCTCTGCACTGATCTTCTGCCCTGCCTCCTGCAGCCCCTCCTTGCAGAGAGGGGTCTTGTGTACATGGAGACTAGTAACCATGGCAACAGAGCTACACACTGAAGGAAATGCAAATTTTACTCCACGTACCTGGATAAAAATGTTTTCCAATCAGAGGCAGAGCTGTTTGTGCATGAGATGACTGACAGTGGGCTGCACCACCTCCTGGTTCTGATTGGTTGTTCACATTTGGGAAGGGTGGATTTCTTTCAGAAGGATTTACAGGCACTAGGAGGAGCTAGAGGACCCTGATGTTTTCACAGTATATCGCTGTTATGTGTTACTGTCAGGATATTATGACAGTTTCAACCATTATGGCACAAAGTGATTTTATTTATTTTTTTATAAAAGTTACAGACCCCAGCTTTAATTCACTACTTTGCAGAAAGACCATTTGGCAACAGTTAAGGTGTTGAGTCTTTTTGGGTTAAGTCTCTACAAACATTGCACACCTGCAATCAGGCGGTTTACTCAATATACCTCACAAATTATCTCAAGTTCCATCAGACCACTTGGTCACTATGGAGTAAAGATTGATAGACCCGTGTGAAAATAAATCAACACAGTGAAGTGTGTAAAAAGTGGGGCTGAATACTTAATGAAGTCAGTGTAAATCAACCCTGATAGATTCTTTTTACATTTTATGTAAATTCTTATTTGTGTGTTTTATTCAAGTCATATTA
The DNA here is from genome assembly GCF_001952655.1 of Monopterus albus. Classification (NCBI taxonomy): domain Eukaryota; kingdom Metazoa; phylum Chordata; class Actinopteri; order Synbranchiformes; family Synbranchidae; genus Monopterus; species Monopterus albus. The sequence continues at coordinate 5,451,948 of NW_018127911.1, forward strand.
TGATTTGAACACATGAAGGCACTGCTATGAAGATGAAAAGTAACTGACTATAACAGGCCCAGACAGCATTTGCTGAAGATTTTTGCACTCATGAAAACTCAGTAAGAAACACTATTGAGTACAATTGCCAAGAGTGTACTGTTTGTACAAACATACAGACTTTGCCCTCAGATTGATTTGATTAGTGAAGCAGGAGGTGAATGCTAGTTAATAACCCTGTTAGCTTTGCTTTAAAAAAAAAAAAGATGATTAGAGTCTAACAGAAGGGTTTGTTAGTCGTGATTGTCTACAACATTTTATACATGATGGGATCACTTGAAGTGATCATTTTGTAACAGTTATTGCATGTAGTTTGAAATAAATTACAACATGCACTGTTAGGCTGACAGCTCCCCTCTCTCCATTACTGTATGCCTCCTCAACTTTTTGATTGATCCATCCATTTTCTGTCGGGTCACAGCAGGCAGGTTAAGCAAGGTAGTCCAGAAATGTTGGCTTACATTCAGCTGCAAACCACAGCAGTAGATGCTGAAGGTCATACTCTGATGGAACATGGAAGGGGAAATTAGCTATAGAGACCAAAACTGTTTTTTTGTGCCAGGCTGTAAACATGTTTAATTCTGCTGTTAAGTTGGGCATTTTAACACAGGAGTCTATGGGGACTGACTCCCTTTTGGAGCCAGACTCAAGTGGCCTTTCGAGGAACTGCAGGTTTAGACACTTCCGCAGTGGCTTCATTTCTCAGCCTCAGAGGTTTCCGCTTGCTTCAGAGACTTCTGCCAGAAATATGTGTCTGCTTCCTCCTCAAAGGACATGTTTGTTGGGTTAAGGGGTTCCTCAAAGTGTTCCGTCAATTGTTCCTTTGTGTACTCCATTTCATACATTCTTGTGTTTGTGTGTTGTTGTGTGTATGTAACCCTGAAGCACTGCAGTAAAAGCACCTCTACTTCTTGGATGTGGCTGCTGAGGTCATCAGTTATTATTGCCAACAAGCCATGGCCTCGCATCACTCTCACCATGACAACCACAGCTCTAATACTCATAATGGCAGTCTTCAACATGGTAAGCTTTTATGTACCTGTACTGCAGTAGGGGAAAGGTTTCACCATTTAGAGATTCACTAGGAATGAAATACCACAACTTTTTAGATTAAACTGCACAACAACTGGACGTTTTACCTACAAACTGTCTTTTTTGCATCTTCTGTTTTCTTTGCCAAGCAGTCTATTAAATGACTTTTTTTAAACACGAAGATTATGCTTTCCTTGCATAAGTGTCAACACAATATGCATGTAGTGATGAGGGAATACTTGATATAACACTTTTATTGTAATTTTGCTCCTCTCCATTAATTCTGACTGATTGGAGTTTATTTCTGTAAGGAGGGAAAAGAGACAAATAAAAAGATGGAATAGTATCTTGAGGCTTATGGGGATGTTGCATGATAAAGCACAGTGTAAGGACCCTGGTTTAGATCTTCACACAAATCAATTCCAGAGATTATAATCTGGTTTTGTGTCTGACATGGGTCATTTGCTCAGGCGGTGGAACCAAATTAACTTGGCTTTGCTCAGTGGGGCAGCCAATCTTCATCTTATCCTCCAGGTTCTCTTTAAAGGACATTACTGAATGGTTGTCACTATTGGCCTCTTATCTAACAAGATTAAATTTCCTCCGGCAAGTACAATGTAGACTAGTTTGTCTTTTCACATGCTGATGTACAAGGTAAGTAGACAGAGAGAGAGTCTGTTTGTAATGTGTATGCGTGGTTTGTTTTCTGTGGTGGATTTTTATTGGAACGTTTAGTTTGTTTTTCTTTTTGGCAATGCTCAAAATTCAGACAAACTTAATTTCTCTTTGTTTGTGTTTTCCTTTTTAGTTCTTTTTAGAAGAGAATGTGCTGTCTCCACTTCCGGTTTACAATTCATCCAATGAAACACTGTTGTACCCTAATGGACAACTAACTAGCTTCACTGACAAAAACAATTTCTACCTTCCTGTAAGTAAAGATGAACATGATCATGGCTCTATATAAAAAAGTCCTTTCCTCCTTGTTACCTGAATAAAATAACCAAACTGTCTCTCTTCCTGTCTTTCTTTTTCTGTCTGTCTAGTATTTAATTTATAGCTGCATCCTGGGCCTGATCTCTTGCTCCGTGTTCCTGAGAATAAACTATGAACTGAAGATGATTATTATGTTGACAGCTGTAGTGGTTTACAATGTCATCATTCTAAAAACACACGCTTCCCTGCTGGACGAGTATAGCAGATTCCTGTACAAGACTGAAAGTCTGGACAGGTAAGTATACAGTGCCAAACCGTTTAAGGGGGTGTGAGAGAGGGATATAGAGTCGAGGTGGGTGAAGAGAACGTGTTGATGTAGAGAGATAGCTGATGGCCATCTGGTGTTAATCTTGTAATTCTGAGTAAATGGTCAGACATAGTGGCATGAGGACGTAGACTATGGGAAGGTAGAGGGAGAGAAAGATGGGGTTGGACATGTAGCATATGTCATCAGCCCGCTGATAGCTAGGTCTATCTTAACACAGGCCACTTTTTGAGTATTTTAAATTATGTATTTTTTTTCTATGTTTTTTCTGTTTTGTTTCCTGTAATGTTGCTACAGTGGTCAGTGCTTTAACATGTTTATGTTCAGGTTGAATTGTGGCAGGTGAACAAGCATAAAAGGAGATAAAGATAAATAATGTGTGCCTTCTGGGTGTGGGGGCAGTACAGTCGGGTAGTTCTCACTAAATTTGCAAGGCGTTGGTGTTTTAATTATTATTTTTTTTACATGTTTACAGAATGTCTGAACATGTTACATAGAGAGAACAAGTACAGTGCAGTACATGAGACAGGTTTGTAGTTTTTGGAATGCATATTTCACTTTTAACAAAGTGAGGATGCTGTCAGTATTTGAACAGCGCTAGACTCACCTGTCTCTGTAGTGAATTCATAAATACAAATTTTTAACTGGTCTTCTTTGATTCTGGGTTAGGCAGCAGAAAATATGTCCAAGCCAAGAGACAGTCTCTAGCATTTAGTCCTTGAGCTGCTAGATGGCAAATAATGGAATAAGTCCTTGAACATTGTGACAGAAAATGTGATTTTGCCAGACATGAGGAATTTTTCTGATTCATAGGAGAAAGCTCTACTTAAAAATAAAGACTTTTTGAATATAATGTCTAAGGCAGATATTCTTGGAGCCCACAACATCAGTCACTAAGTCATCGTCAACAGTCAAACTCTAAAAAAGTGTCACCAGATTACATCATCACTTCAAGTCTAAAATGTCTCTTTTTTTCCCAGGAGAGAAAGACAGCATGATATATTTTATTTTATTTTTTAAGGAGTTTTCTCTACTGCTAAGTCGATACATTTCATACTGTTTTGATCAGCTGTAGAACAAAAGAATGGAAGTGTTTTGTTTAAAATTGTCAAATTGTAAGGCTTTGGTTGATACAGTCACGATTTAAAAAAAGAAATCTAATGATGCCTCCTGTTTGGATGTTTTTCATCTCTTCAGCTGAAACCTCCCCAGCTCACTCTGGCTTCAGTCACTGCCATTCACTGTGTGTAGAGAATTGATTAGGTGACGAACCAAGCGATTGCAGAACTTGCAGGCTGTTTTCTCACTTGTCTGCTCAGCTCTGCCCTAGATAAGAGTCCATAAATATGCAAGACATGCTTGCAGATTGCTCACAGATTCAAAACTTAGTTCTGGCCAGACTTCACCGCTATAATGAAAAATCTCTTTCATTGTATATTTAAATAATTGAATCTACATTTTTAAATCTGTTTTTCCTTGGCCTCTTATACAGTGTGTTTTGGGTTTTGAGTGTGTGAAAGTCTGAGTATGTACAGTACCAAAATTAGTATGTACTGTAGGAGTTTTGTAAGGTCTCGGTGGATGTACAGTACAATACATACACCCAGCAGCTTGGTTGGCTGCCTAATTCTGCCTGGACTGGTGTCCCATTCGTAGTGCTATGATGGAGGAAAGAGAAGAGTGTATTTACTGTGTAGTGCTGATTGGCTGTGAATCGTGAACACATTTTCTTTATTGCTTTTTGAGAAATGCTTCTACTGAAGGCAACCTAGCAGGGAAGCTCAGTCACTGGAATGTTAACAGTAAAGCTCTTGTAACAGCAAAGCAGAAGTGACAGTCTTAATCGAGTGACAGCTTGGAAGAAAATAGTCTGCTAACCACACAGTACTGATTCCTAGTCACAGATTACTGGTAACAGCCAGAATTTTTAATTATGTTCTTACTTTCATCAGTTTTTTACTTTTTGTCACTTTTCACTCTTTTACTTTTTTCACACACAAACACATTTCTTCCTTTTTCTCTGCCCTTCAAGACCAGGAGTCCTCAAAGACCTGAAGACTATGGGCTCTATCTCCCTCTTTATCTTCTTCATCACTCTGCTTGTGCTCGCTCGACAGGTAAGTCCACACTATAATAGTTTGACTGACATTTTCACCTCCACAGTTCTAAAAGGATTGTAGTTTTCAGCTGTGATCTTACATCAACATCACCGCTGCACTCTTTATTTCATTTACTGTATTTGCTGTTTTATTTTTTCATGTTTTCTCCCCATTTGGAATGACTCTTGTCCCATGCAAAATAGTCACTGCTAAATTTGTCAGTTGGCCAGTGAATGGTGTCGACTGAATTGTTAGAAGCTCCTGCTGAGATATTCCATGATCATGTGATCTATTGCACATGAAAAGAGTTGAACTTAATGTAC
>NW_018127911.1:5456770-5458414 GCF_001952655.1 Monopterus albus
GAAGGAGTGGCTTTACAACAACTCTGTGACTGTTCTTGAATGGCCCAGCCAGAGCCCTGACTTAAACCCCATTGAGCATCTCTGGAGAGACCTGAAAATGGCTGTCCACCAACGTTTACCATCCAACCTGACAGAACTGGAGAGGATCTGCAAGGAGGAATGGCAGAGGATCCCCAAATGCAGGTGTGAAAAACTTGTTGCATCATTCCCAAAAAGACTCATGGCTGTATTAGCTCAAAAGGGTGCTTCTACTAAATATTGAGCAAAGGGTCTGAATACTTATGACGTGATATTTCAGTTTTTCTTTTTTAATAAATCTGCAAAAAATGTCAAACATTCTGTGTTTTTCTGTCAATATGGGGTGCTGTGTGTACATTAATGAGGGAAAAAAATGAACTTAAATGATTTTAGCATATGGCTGCAATATAACAGAGTGAAAAATTTAAGGGGGTATGAATACTTTCCGTACCCACTGTAATCCAATATAAATTTGCTTATACCTAGTACATTCAAATTCTCCCATTCAAATGAATGGGAAAGTCTTGGAAAAACCTTGACCTCTTTGAACATTGTTTCCGGCATATTTTAGGCTAGAAACGCCATTTCAACTGTATTCAACTCGTGACAAATTTATCTACTGATGGTGCAAGAATCTTCTATGGTTTTTGTATACTCGCCATTTATATTTTGTGTACTTCTCCATTCAGTTTGAATGGCTCCATTGACTTGAATAGGCACACTCTGCATCACGTGACCCCCCCGTTCTAGCTTGCCTGTCTGTTTTTCCAACTACTCCTTGTTTTTCTGCTTCTATTATGCTATCCTTAAATTTTATACACATATAATAGATGAAAATCATAGAGAAAATTGTCAACAATCTATCTATACCATTGTTATTGTGATGGGATGAACGGTATTTGTGTAATTTTGCAGATTCCAGAGAGAGTGCCGTCTCACTGTTCCCTCACTGTGGGTGCGCTCACAGCAGAGAACTCAGTCTGCTGACTATTTTTTACAAGTTAATCCTTTTATTGAAATACAATGGACTTTTCTGAACAAGTCTGGCAAAAGGATTATATCAGAACCGAACTGTTGCGAGGTTGCTCACTGCTGCTCACAGTGAAGAGATTTTTTCGAAAGGACTTTGTTGAGCAGGACTTTTTGAATACGATGACAACACGGCTGTTCTTCCAAACACAGAGAACTTGCTCTGCTAGACAGCAGCTTAATGTCTTTTTTCCAAACACGTTGGACTTTCAAAGAACTTGCTCTGCTAGACAGGAGCTTAATGCCTTTTTTTCCCAAACACGTTGGACTTTCAGAGAACTTGCTCTGCTATACAGCAGCTTAATGCCTTTTTTTCCAAACACATTGGAATTTTGTAATCAAGCGTGAACGAAGAAGGATTATATCAGGTGGGGGGCGAGTGGGGAATTGTATATATACACAGTATTGTTCAAAATAATAGCAGTACAATTTTACTAACCAGAATAATCCAGGTTTTTAGTGTATTTTTTATTGCTACATGGCAAACAAGTTACCAGTAGGTGCAGTAGATTCTCAGAAAGCAAACAAGACCCAGCATTCATGATATGCACGCTCTTAAGGCTGTGCAATTGGGCAATTAGTTGAAAGGGGTGTGTT
>NW_018127911.1:5459399-5477310 GCF_001952655.1 Monopterus albus
TGTGTGTGTGTGTGTGTGTGTGTGTGTGTGTGTGTGTGTGTATACATGCCTTTTACTCAAAGCACCACAGCCACTCTACACTAAAGTTCTAAATGATAAGAGTACTGTTAAGATGGTTCTCCTTCTGGCAAGCACTCCATTCTCTGCCACAGCAAAGGATCTGAATTCCTTTATAAATAAGATTTCATTTTTTATTTTTATTTTTAATAAATGTACAAATGTTTCTACAACATGTTTTCATTATGGGTTATTGGGTGCAGGTTGTACATTTTGTTCATTAAAATTTAAACCAACAACACAAAGTGCAGAAGGTGAAGATGTGAATACTTCCTGAAGTATAGCAGCTACCATTCATCTTCTAGATGAAAATCAACTCTGCACAGCTAATGAACTGAAGAGAGACAGTAAAACTTTTTGGCTGCTGTGCAAGAGAGGTATCATGGGAGTAGTTTGCCCGGCCTCTTTTCAGCCAGACTGGGCCAGTGATTTACATACACCAAGCAGGGCAGCAGTTACTCAAGTGGACTTTGAGATTTACTGGCCAGAGACTGGTCATTCTGGGGAGCTGCAAGCTCCTGAGTCCAGCTGTTTTGAGGTTGTGTTTCACTACTGTCCTATGGAGCTACAGTTCAATACAGTCAACTACATTTATTTAAAGTGATCAACCCTGTGTAATTTATTTTGTTTTGATTAAAAAGGTATTTACATTTTTAGTCTAAGCTAATGATAATATATAGTATAGTAAAGAACAAAGTACATTAGGTCATTTCACAAATGCAGCATGTTTAGAAAAGTGTTAAATTCAGGATGAAGTCATAGCACCCTGTTACTGAGAGTTACTGAGAGAATGTGCAGAGTAATCTTATCATGAATTGGATGCAGATGCAGTGATTTTCACATTTGTCCTGTGACCTACACAAACTGTTACTACACCCACAAATAAATTATTTGTGCTGTACATTTCAAGTGTGGTGACATTGCAAGGACACTTGTTTGGCATCACACTATACTGAAAGTATATTCTCTATGCATTTCTTTGTGTAATATAAATAGATGTAACAGGGTTCTTTTCACAGCTATTGACACACTAATTATTTACTGGGAACATCTAACAAGTGGCAAATAAAAAAATAAGCTTCTTGCAACAAGTGCTGCTGAATTTTGATTTATAACCACAAATCCAGACATGAATATTGAGCAGACTGAGTTTGAGTGGATAATAAATGTTTTTACAGAAGACAAATTACTGATGTCCCCAGTTCAGTGAAAAGATGCCAAGTTCAACTGTCTGTACGGCAAAAGTAACTGATACCATTTATTAACATCTGCTCAGTCTCACACACTGCTCTGATGTGCAGACATGGTCTTTGCACCACCTCCTCTCTTTTTCTGACTGTAACGAGTAATTATATATCTAATATAAAATCATATCACTTTCTCTGGCCATCATTTTCCCATCAGATCATCTTACATGTTTCTTCTTGGTAGGTGCATCATTTTTTCCCTTTCATCAGTTCAGTGTGTGCTGCTCAGGAACAGACCTGAACTGAGTCTTCATCAACCACCTGAGCTGTGAGCACTTCACTTAAAATGAAAGAAAATGAAATGTCACATTATTCATTGTAGCCACAATATCCTGGCTAAAGAATCCCACCTGTTCTTACTTGAATATACACTGTGCCCTTCCATAGTCCTGCTGATGAAGTGCTAGTAAAGTCATGTTTTTGTAGCTTTTACTTTAGATTGAATCAAAGCCACATATAAGGATAATCACCTTTACTGGCCAAGTATGTTACACACAAGGAATTAGTTTCCAGTACAGAAAGAATATTTAAATCACATTTTTGTCTTTCTTGATCCATGTTGTGCAAATTATTTTTGCAAATATGACGAAATGGTCATCTGTCCTTTTCAATGTTATTTTTCCTGCCCATCTATAAGTGTCAGTGGAGTCCATACTTATAGCTGTTTTCTGTTTTTGTCTGATGGAAGCAAGTTTTACTGCTGTGCCTTCAGTCTCTTCACCTCTGTGTCCTCTTGTAACAGAATGAATATTACTGTAGGTTAGACTTTCTGTGGAAGAACAAGTTCAAGAAGGAATGTGAGGAGATTGAAACCATGGAGAACCTCAACCGGGTTTTGCTGGAGAATGTTTTGCCCGCACACGTTGCAGAGCACTTCCTGGCACGCAACTGGAAAAATGAGGTAGGCATCCTTTATGTTTTCTTTTGGTTGTAAATCATTAAAACTCTGTTGTGAATAATGGCTGCAGAACTGATAAATTATAGTTGAACAGAGACCTTGCAGTACCAGTGGATATATGCCAAGATCTATTAAATTGATTAGCTCTGAAGAGGCATTGCAAAAGCAGCTTACCTCAAACATAAATTGTCAGTATGTCTGTTTAGAAACCCTATGTGCTTATTTATTCATTTCTTTGCTATTAGATTGTTAATCCGCTCAAAATGCATTCAAAACCAGGATCAATAAAAGAATATTAAAGTGTTAAATGTGAATGGAAAGTACTGCAAGTTAACTCATTGGACATTTAAGGTGTTCAGTGTTAAAATTCTGGTTTTTATTTGTTAAAGATTCGTATCATTAAATAGAATAATACTGTAGTATTAGGATGCTCAATTGCCTCTAATGATGACAAAACATTGGCGGGTTGAATTTGCTGACTTGCCTGAGAGGCTCTTATTCATCATTCTGTACCCTGTTATATCCCCTGAGTGCTTCACACAGTGTGAACTAAGAAAAGTAAAGTTTTGCATCTTGGGAAGTTTGGGGGACATGATGTCAGGTGAATTTAAATAGGAGTGCTACTTCTGCTGTAAAACATTCAGATTGGAATAGTCAGTAAAACCAGTGTTCCAGCACTTGAACAGGATCTAGGAGCAAGTTGAGGGTCTAATGGATTTTAGCGCAGTTGTTATTTGGATAATGGTTTGGGTGATTTGCTGACCTTTATTTGTCTATCTAGTTTATAACCTCTGTGCTCCTACAGAAGAGTTGTGTTTAAATCGAAGAGTTCTGCCGAATACTCACGTGTTCCATATGTAACATTCGTTCATTAGACTAGTGTCATGCATATTCCATTATGGCAAAAGTCTGTGGTTTTATAATATTGTTTTGCAGCTATCCAAGTCTGTATTTTGTCTCCTGCTTTCTATCATGTAGGATCTGTACCACCAGTCCTATGACCTGGTGTGTGTCATGTTCGCCTCGATCCCAGACTTTAAAGAGTTCTACACAGAGTCTGACGTCAACAAAGAAGGCTTAGAGTGCCTCAGGCTCCTCAATGAAATCATTGCTGATTTTGACGAGGTAAATAACTTTCACAAAACCGTAGACATGCACCACAAATACTAGAAACACGTAACTTTTCTAGTAGGTCTTAGTGCTATTCTAGTAATACATATGTGACTGGGCGCTCTGTGCAGGATAGCTACGTATTGTGATGGTATCCAAATACGCCATCTGTCCTCTATTGACAGATGAGGAAAAACAAGAGAAAAGTTGTGCACTGTGTAAATAATGACATTTTGTCCATATACTGTATGAATAAAGAGGTGCATATATTATCAAAAATCATTTTCCATTAAACTGTGTCTTGTATATATTACAGTATATTTATATATTTTATAAATTGTGTTTGTTTGTAGCTTCTGTCCAAACCTAAATTCAGTGGTGTGGAAAAGATCAAAACAATTGGCAGCACATACATGGCTGCTACCGGGCTGAACGCATCAGCTGGGCCTGAGAACACGTCACAGGTACACCCAGCGTGCACAGCCGACTTTAGTTGAGAGATTCAGACACATCTGTTGTACTGTAATTCTTCATTTCTGTGTGACTGCCACAAAATCATGTACATGTAACTAGTAGAAATTAAAGTGTTAACTTTGTTGTGTTCTTCACTGATTCCCAGGAGTATGACAGGCAATACATGCACATAGGGACCATGGTAGAGTTTGCATTTGCTTTGGTGGGGAAGCTGGACGTTATCAACAAACACTCCTTCAATGACTTCAAACTCAGAGTTGGTGAGTTACACATGAAAGCTACTTTAAAATGCAAGTGCTTTGAGAACAAGTTTGTTTGTCTGTTTAGTTACAAAGAATTATCCACCTTATCAAAATTATCTAAAACTGACTGCACTGTGAATTCAGACATTTGACCTGTTAGTAATACTGATCACAGAGAGAGAAAGGAAAACAAAGTGCTAAATATAACAAAATTCATCAGCGGCGATGTGACTTTGCTGTCACTTGTCAGAAATCAAAATGTAGCAAATAAGTAAGATTAAGTACGAGAGCACAACACTATCCCTGCTCCCTGGGTCTGAGTTACAGCTCTCTTTTGTTCCTGTATTATCAGAAATATTTCATATTATATTTATGTTTATTTTCATACGGCTAAAGTGTGGTATATAACCCGGGGTTTACATCAGAATTAACCTGAAGGTAAATGGCAGTAACTCTGTGTTCCATTGATATGTTATGTACTACCATGGCCTTTTTTATCCATCTAAGAATTTTATTTCTGGGGCACCAGTATTCTGTGGGGGTCATTTCATTATTTTAACAAACAGGGAAAGATGTGTACATATAAATATCAAGAAAATAAAACATGTCAGCAAGATGCAAGTATAGATATGACAGCATACAGCGACAAGAAAAATGTAGGTGAATCATTCGGAGTTACCTGGTTTTTGCATTACATGGTCATAAAATGTGATTTGATCTTCATCTAAGGCACAAGTATTTAAAAAAACACCTGTGCTTATTATATACATCATTATGATCTTTTGGGTCTTTATTGAACACACCACTAAACATTCACAGTACTGGTGGAAAAAGTAAGCACTTGGATATAATACCTAGTTGAACCACCTTTGGCAGAAACAATCACAAATTACTGCTTCCTGGAGCTGTGAATCAGACCTGCACAATGGTGGGGAGGAATTTAGCACCATCCTTTACAAAACTGCCTCAGCTCAGCCATATTGTTAGGATGTTTGGTGTGAACAGTTCCCTCGAGGTCATTCCATGGTACCTCTATAGTGCTAAGCCCTGGGCTCTGGCCAGGCCACTCCAAAAGGTGAATTTGTTTTGTTTGAGGTCATTCTATAGTAGATTTATTTTGAAATTTAGGGCCATTGCCCTGCTGCATCACCCACTTTCTAGCTTCAGCTGGTGGACAGTCATCTTTTCACTATCCTGTGATACCGTGATAAACTTGGGAATTCATTTCCTCTTTGATGATTCCTTGTTTCTAGAAAGTAATGAACCACATGAAGAACAGAGTAGCCACAGCAGTAAATCATCTCCATTTATAGACTGTTTACAGTTGCCTTATAAATATCTGAGCATTTTGAGATTTGCGCAAATCAACAGTTCTTGATCATATCTCCTCTGAGATCTCTCTTTTTGTGAGGCTTGTTTCACGTCACCAGATGCTTCTTGTCAACAGCATATCCAAAATGTTTGATTGTTTTTAAAAGTCGAAGTAGTTCCAAGCCTCACATTTGCTGACTCCAGCTTGACTCTTAGCTTTTGTTCATGCTGGCCTAGCTAGCCTAGTGTGGGGGTTCACATACTTTTTCCAACCTACAAAGTGAATGGTTGAATGGTGTATACAAATAAATTCACTACAAAAAAAAAATCCAATGACTTGAATGTTAAATTGTTAATTCTTGTAACTTAGATGATCTGACCATATTTGAAGACAAATTTATAAAATGTAGGTAATTCCACTTACTTTTTCTTGTCACTGTAACAGCAAAGTGAGAGGGACTAAAGAGTAGAGGGAGAACTGAAGAAGAAAGCAGGCGGGCAGGTCCCAGCTCTCTGCATGCGGTAAGAGTCGGAGTTCAATATCTTCAACCTGTCTGCGAAGATCACAGCATGGGATGCTTCATTAGCTCAGCAGTGTGTGTGTGTGTGTGTGTGTGTGTGAGACTGTACATCCCTGCTGCTTACAGACAGGCCTGAAACACTCCATCAGAGAGAGATAAAAGTCCCCACCCACTGGGAATGGACAGAACCAGTCACTGTGTGCCTGTGTGTTGCTAGCACACTTGCACAAACTGATTCAGTGGCCAGTGTGACGAGAGGCCTGGGGGTCATCTCAGTGCTGTGCAAAGCTTCAGAGCTTTTCACTGAGCACACTGAGGTGTTAAGTGTTAACACCTTGAGAATTTAGCTGCATTTGTAGCTGTGCTCTGGTTGCACTAAAAGTATAGTAGCAATATCAAAAATGGATTTTAATATGCCCAACAATGTTCAATTATAACATCCGAAACAAAAACACTATCATTTGTTGTATACAGTATCCGCTTGCTGTTTTATGATGTTGTTGCACTTCATCTAAAAATTTTACTCGTTACATAGACATAATGTAAAATCTAATAGCCAGTTAATGTCATAAATTGTGACCGTTAGAAATGTTTAATTCTTTGTAAATGCGAACCAATACTATCATGTCCTTTGTGCTGTAATTCACATTTAAAAAAAGAATGTGAAAATGTAGTAACTGGGTAAATATGATAGATGATACAGTCATCTGAACTGCTCACTTTGCTTTGTGCCCTTTGACAGGTATTAACCATGGTCCGGTGATAGCTGGAGTCATTGGAGCCCAAAAACCACAGTATGATATCTGGGGAAACACCGTGAATGTAGCCAGTAGAATGGACAGCACTGGGGTCCTTGGAAAAATACAGGTACCTTGAGTTTCGCTTTTGTGATATTCAGAGTTTTTATTTTTGCTGATATATCCCATGATAAACACCATAGCCAACAATGAATTGATCCTACTGACTGGTAGAGACACCGTAGCCCAAGTCTGTTGTATCTTATCCCTATGGAACCGGTTGTCATGATCATTACCATGAACATGGACACTGTAGTAAATTTTTACTCGGATCTTACTATGTCGATGAATCTGCAGTTTAAAATAGTTCCAAACTAGACAGCACTCAGAGAATACAAACTTTGTTCAAATCCGCTGTGTTCTGGCACATTTGGATAGACAAACATGCAGTCAGCCAACATGCACAAAAGCACAGCTGTCAAACTGGCTAACCTAAAGCACTTGTTACAAATGTTATTAGATACAACTGTGTTTTCCTGCTGTGAAAAAGGTCTGTTACTTGGATTAATAATTTTTTTCGAAAATGCTGCCGGACACACAGTTTTGTTTAATGTTGTCAGAAGCAAAGTACAGGCAAGACAGGGTAGTTTGAAGTTACTGACACACACACACAGAGAGAGAGAGATTTGTTTTAGTATTTTTCATAGGGTTTCTTGATAATAGCAGCGACTCCTGCCTTGGCCATATCCTGTGATGCATTCATGAACAAACCAGTTCAGTAATCTGTCAAACATCACATTTTGTTTGGAGTTGCCTTTTTCTTTTAATGCTTCATTTTCAAATGTAGATATTTTGAATGTCAGTACATATGTTTAAAAGATAAAATCTTGACTCCCTCTGCTTCTGCTATTTAGGCTTTTCACTTGCACAGCATGTGGCTGTGGGACTTATTCAGTCTTCAGAAGGTCTTATCACACTTGGCAGCCTGTACACATTTTACAGATCTGCTGTGCAGCACAGCACAACTGCAGTGTTTCCCCTTGTGTTCAAAAACTACCTGTTATTAAGATATACAGTAGCAAGAGTATTTCTCATCCCATTTTAATTTTACAGACATTTGCTCATTTAAAAATTCAGAGAGCATTTTTTTTAATGTTGCTCGAAGTTTCCTCTTTTTTCATATTACAAACTGAATTTTATGTATAAGCTGTCATTTACAATATGTGCTTTGTATATCTTATCCTTAAGATTTTAAAATATATAGTCAATTCAAATTTTGTCTGCTAAAACCCAGTAGAGATGTGGTGCATGCTAGGCAGACATGAATTTACTTTTCCTCAGCTCTTGGAAATGTATATTTATTCTAATGGAGAACTGAGGGTTTTAGCCTGCAGTAATTTAATCCAGTTGTGTAAAATAAGCAAAATAGCTATTAACCATCTGGTTCTCCCTGTAGGTGACAGAGGAGACGAGTCGCATCCTTCAGACCCTGGGTTACATGTGCTCTTGTAGAGGCATCATCAATGTCAAGGGTAAAGGAGATCTTAAGACCTTTTTTGTGCACACAGAGATGACCCGCTCACTATCCCAAGGCAATGTAATGCCGTAAGACTGCTTCAGAATATGCTAAATTTACACAGGCACAAAAACAGACATTTCAGGTAGAGGAGGTTTGGTCTTCTCAACATTGTGGTAACAAACAAAGTGGGAGGCACAACAAAAGTCAGATCTGCACTGCAAGGCGGAGGAAAATCTGATTTTAATGTTACATTGAAAGTTGCCACAGCTGTACTATACATTTTATCACTTAATGTAACTAAGTGTAGCATGTGCAGCAAGTAGGCAATCACTCTTGATATATTGTAATCTGAATGCTGGTTTTCAAAAAAGCCACAGTGGCTGATTCAGTTCTGGGAAACATGTGGCACTCACTTTGCCATAAAAGCCTCTTTTTCAGCCAGGTGCATCAGAAACAAACTAGATTCCATTCATTTACAGTACACTTTGGATGTCAAGCTCTAAAGTGTGTGCCAGCAGTTTTACATCAAGGCCTGTTGATGAACAATGATAATTAAAAACTGTTGCTATGGGTATGAGGACATTTGGGTTCCCCCATCTTAACCAAGTGATACACAAGGCCATAGCTGGAACAAACAAAAGGGAAGACTGCATGTCCACTGTTTCAAAGGTAAAGCTGGTTCTGTTTAAACCCGCAGCCAACAAGGAAATGTGTGTACATAATCCATTGACCTTGTTAGAAGTCTGGATGTATTCTACAGGCTGTCTAAGATCATATAAAGAAACACACCCAAGTCTATGAATATACTGTAGCAGGCAGAGTTTCCCAAAACTGTTTTTATATTTTAATCATCTTGTCTCTACTGACTGTTTACCCAAGACTAAAAACACTAATTAAGTTTTATGATGATGGTCAAATTTGTCAGCACCTGCTAGAAATAGAACAGCTGGTGATTGCTGTTCAGACAAGGCTGACAGGAGCAGCCCTGAACCAAAAAGATTTAAAAGCCAGGGCGGGTAAGACTACTGGATTAAAACAGAGATAAAGGTGATTTTAATGTGAGGATTTTAATTTTGGGAAACCTGAGCCTGATTGTGTACAGGGTAGCTTTAGATCGCTTATGGTATGGTGGTTTTGTAAGAAAAGAAAATATTACCAAAAAAGTGTTTTGATGTTTTGATGCCACAGTTTTTTTTTTTTTTTGTTAAAAACAAAATAAAATTTCTATGTATTTAATTCTACAGAGTGCCATTACTTGCCTGTTGGGTTTTAACAAGCTGATAGCTTATTAGCATGACAGGACTTAGAATAAACAGTAGGATGATCAAAATATCCCTGACCGATGCTCTTTTTGCCTAAACTGGTCTGTGTGAAGCTGATGTCACAGCAGTCAAATAAACAGACATCGCCCACGGGTCACAAGTAGAATCAGTCCTCTATGTTTCAGCATGCTTTTGGCTGTAGAACAAACATCACAGTTGAGATTAGGTAATGCTGCTGTTGAGCAGGTACAATATGTCTGCACTTATCAGGGCCAAAGTTGACTCATTAAGTGAAACAGCATAGTTTATGTCCTGTCTGCGTTACACTGTCGCAAAGCAGTGTCCATATTAACAGAGTAGCATTTAAAGCTGCATTAACTAAGATTCAGCACAAATTTGGATGAATCAAGCAAAAAAAAAAAAAAATTGTCTGGAAGTGCTGTCTCCGTGCTGTACTCACCCCCCACTATCTTCAGGCGTTATTTATTTCTTGCCCTCTGTGGCCACTGTTGTTAAAATCCACACCCAGCTTTTTCCACATCCCCACTGATCTGAGGTTATAAGATGTGTTTTTCAAACCAGTATGGTTCATTTCAAAGAGACCATGAAGGCTCCCTGTACAGGTACAACCCAGTATGGGAGCAGACCCGTTAGACCCAAAAGGCCATGTTTTATAGCACAGAAGTGCGAAAAAAGGACGAGGTAAAACCAGAGTTAACAGCAGTTTGGCATGTTGGAGATAGAGAGCACTAAAAACATCCAAAGGCCTAAAATTAAACACAAACGCAGCTTTCTGCCTGCTAGACACTTACGTACTGTAGCAGGTTAATGTGCATGTTTTGGCATCATCCCTCTGTAAAATTTTCTGGTTACTGCAGATACATATGTATGCATATCACTAAAATTGTGTCACTGCAATGCTACTGAAAACCACAGGCTCTATATTCCACATACATTAGTTCTGGGGCCAGTTGTTACTGCTGCACTACCTGACTGCCACAACCGACTCTGGCTGTCGTTACCAAACGTGACCTAGTTTCACAGACGGGGCATGAGGGGCAAGGAGGAGCGGAGGGAGAAGAGGAGGGGATACTGCTCGACTTTGTTTTGATTCTCACTTTGCCTTTAATGGTCAAAAATTAGAGGGAGAAGTTAGTTAATGCAGCTTTAAATTCTTGATTTTAAAATTACAAGTAGAGAAAAATACAGTCAGGCACACTCAAAGTCATGATTAGCCAATTACTGACAAAGAGAGCCTCTATAAGCAACTTGTGTCTTTGTTCTTATTTGTGCAACATAATTAGACAAAAAAAAAAACAGAGGGCCTCCAATAAAAATGGTCATCTCCATCCTAATCTAAAATAATGTTATAGTAGGTAGGTTACACATATCAAAATACACTGTGGCCAAAAATACTCTATCTGAAGACCAAAGGCAATAATACTGAACAAACAGTCTGAAAAACCAATTAAATGACTTTGGCCTGACCTTTAGTTGTGACAGGTGTCTTCGTCACTTATGACCTCAAGTAGAACAAATAACACTGTCATGATGTTAGTCATTCTGGTTTTGACCCTGTGTTAACTATACTAAATACTGTACATTTTCTGACCTCTTGACATTTACTGCACAGGAATATGCTATTCAGTCGCTAAGCTAGGTTACATGTGCTTAGAGCAAGTGTCAGGGATTGCTGGTTTTTAAAAGACAGCTATATTTCCAGGGAATTTGTTCCATCATATGAAACCACTTTTCACTACTGATATCCCCACTCTCACGCAGTTGTTTTTTTTTTATGGAAAAGCTAACTTGTAACCTCTTACCAGATGTGCCTCAGTGTCAACGTGAAGTTACTTGACGTCACAGAGGAGCGCCACACCCCGTAGGATCCAGTATTCTGGAGGAAGCAAAGTCTTCAGATCAACAGCTGCAATGTAATTAATGTCTGTCCTGACTGGCTTTTTGTAGACTGGACATGAGTAGAGGCGCGGATCCTTCACACCTGGAAAAACACAAAAGAACAAGTTGTGTCACTTGATACACTCCGCAGAAGAAATTCAGCATTGGCAACATTTGATGAGAATGGTCAAACATCTTTATACCTAGAATTATTATTCAAATCAAATACTGTATGTACAGTGTTGTGGAGATGCCACTGGGACACCCAGTGATGCTCAACAAAAAATTTGGTCTGCTCAAATCAAGCAAATGATTCCAGTTAGGAGAATAAGTGGTTATTTCCCACTACTCCCTCACCACCACCTTCTTATTCTATGGTTTTTATGCAGTCATCATGCTAGCGGGTTGTTAGTATGCCAGTCACAAGATGCTGGAGTGTTCCTCAACAGCCCAAGTTAGCACAAAAACCAACAATCCTTTTCACAAGAAAACAAGTAGCTCTTGTTGAGTAAGACTTCAGAGGTGATGGAAACATTCATAAAATTATTCTCTTTGACGGGAGTCACAAACGGGTTTTCAAGACTCACTCATAGTTGTGCACACACATGTTGTACATAGTCATAGATGATCTTGTAACCACTTGCCTATAAACCTCATCAGTCTCCTTTGCACTAACACCCCGCCCCCGCCCCCCCGCAACACACACACATTTACACACAGAGCAATCAGCCTTCTTGCAGGAAAAACTAGGATGGGACATGCTGTAGACAAACCGCATTGCGTATGATTAGATCATTAATTCATTTCCCAGGGAGCGTTGCTTGTAGGTGTCCATGAGACCTCCTCTCTCAGCTGCCTGCCTGACTGTAAATCTAGTGTGGTCCTGTAGAGAACAAACACTATGCCAAATACTGCTGGTAATCTTTTACCAAACACAATAAACAGCACTTAGACTGCTTGACATTTAAATGTTATATCCATCCATTGTGAGTGACTGTGTAGGATGCAGATATTAAGGGGGGGAGAAAAGACTGACAGAGACTACAAAGACTGATCTTCAATTCCAGCTTTTCCATTGTAAGATTAGGAGTTTCCTATACAAACGTATCAAAGTACACTTTATTTTTTTTATTATTTTTTTTTTAATTGGAAAAAAATCCCATGGTTTTGTTCCATCTAATGTTCTCAGATAATTTATCTCACCATTATTCTCAGCATACATCCTGATCACAGGCATCATCTCGAAGAGAACTTTGGGTTTGGAGTCAATGAGTTTGCAGCTTCGCCGGTCCCAGCCGGCTCCCTCCAGGTACAGGCCATAGACATACACTCCCTCTGTGGGGGGTTGGGTGATGTCATCCTTCATCCATCTTGTCACCTCATTGCACAGGACCATGCGGTCCAGGGCCCAGCCCTTGTTGGCCCGAGTGATCTCCTGCAAGTACAGGAACAAATTCAAAAGTTATGTGGGGGGTATGACTAAGATGCACACACTCTAAAATAAATTCAGTATGACTCAGTAAGGACACAGAGTCAGTACTGTGCACAACAAATCAATAAAATGTAAGTATTGTATTTCTTCAGTCATTTATACCAATTTTGAGAAAGGAAAAAAAACGACAGTAACCTTACTGAGAACAATTGAATAGAGGCTGATAAATGAAACACACTATACTAGATCTTATAAGCAATCCAGGAATTTTATCATGCCACACAGAATCACAGCACTGCACAGACACACACCGAGATGCCAGTGGACCAACAAAAGCTGCAACATCTCTCTTGAGAATTTGGTTTATAAGCTTGATGAGAGGATGTGACTGCTTTATTTGGGAATCAACACAAAAGTTCAACAAATCACTGCTCAGTAAAATATAGACATCTGTATTCTCGAGCTTCATCTCCAGCATGAAAAAAAAACAAATATAGTAGAAGGCAGTCAGATGTGCAAATCTGGCACCAATGCTAAATGATTTCCTATTCCTACTACTTACATTGCAAAGTAAATTTCTTTCAAACTGCTTGATAGTAACAAACACTGGAAGAACATAAATTCCTGTGTGAAATAAATGTTTGTAGGTGTAAGCATTCAAATTACAAATATCTGTAGTATTCAGTCCCCCAGATTAATATCAACTGCAATTCAATAGAAAACAAAGAGAAGTGTGTGTGGCTTGCGGTTGTGTGCTTGCTTGAGCGTGTAAATGTGGCCATGTGCCTGCTTCTCCCTCTATGTACCATCTGGTCTTCTCCCCAGCAGTGGGTAAGTAGGCAGGTAGCCTGTGTACCTGTCTCATGGCTGTTAGGAAGCCCTGTGGGTTAAAAAAGCCTGCCATCCAGAAGCAGCTGGGTCTCCCTTCAAAGATCCAAGCCTGGAACTGCCGGTTCCGCTCGAGCAACTCTGTGAACCAGAACCCCAGGGTGCTGGAGGCCCACGACGCCTTAAAAACAAAGACAAACAACAACACGAACAAAATATGAGGATCAACCACTGAATACTGCCATCCAGGTGGATCAGAGGAGAAGACATGAATGAAACGTCACTGCATGGCAACAGAAAAATAAAGAGCTCAGCACAATAGAGCATAAAAAGGTTAGGATACAACAAAGTGGAGACATATGAGCCAAAATCAGATGGCACTGCATGTAGAAAGTCTCTGAATCCCAAACAGGAAGCCTTGCAATTCTAAATTATTCTAGGCATTACATCTTTATTTTCATACACAGAGTCAAGTCAAGGTGAAAAACATTAACATTAGAAACAATAAGCATCAAAACGAGAATAATCTAATAATATAATGTTTGTGAAAGCACAGCTTGAATGCCAGCAAAATGATTCATAGACAAGCTACGGGAAGTCATGCTGCATGCTTCTGTTGTTCCCACCCCACCAGAGCTGGTACTACTTTCAGAAGCTACTCAGGAAATTGAGTCTCATCTATTTGGTTATGACTTTTTTTAAAATGTAGGGATGAAATTCAAATGTATTGTAATGTGACAACTGTAAGTGAAGTTCAGTTTGTAATTTTAAATTTGTGACTATGTTCTCAACCTACCTTTTTCCAGCGTGCGGGAATGCGTGCGTCATACATGCAATCCAGTGCATCCCGCAGGTTCTCGCTCATGATGATGGTTCCATCGATAGCCAGCCTGAGGTCTGTCAGGGTGTTTCGGACCAGAACTATGATCCTCTGCATCCGATCGATCTCCTGACGCAAGAAGATATTCATAGGGTGGAAGGGACCCATCTTCTGGAGACACTCTCTTACCTAGTTTTGTCAAATCAAATAAGAAAATTACATCTGAAAGAATCTCAACAGTTTACAACGTATGGGGAACAGAAAATAGCACGAGAGAGCTCAGTGATTTCATAGTTGTTTCTTTGAAAACGCTATGATGGAAGTGTCAGATTACACATAGTTAGTTCTGTTAACAACTCTATATTTCCCCTCATTCTGTTGGGCATCTGAACTTCACATGTCCATTTTGAAACAACTTCCAACTTCCTATAGTTTTTTACCTGCTCACATATACTGTATACAGTACAGACAGACGGACAGACAGACAGACAAGCAGGCAGGCAGGCAGGCAGAACTGGAAATGGCAGACACAAAACCAGGTCTGCAGTGACGTTTTGTGCCTCAACTCAGAAAAGTCACTTTCTCTTAAGTGACAAAAAAGGAGAGAAAACACAAAATAAAACAGCTAACAAGATTCATCTGCATTCACACCCCTCTATTTCTAGTCTGATCTTCTGTCTGTCACCATCTCAGCCACTCACAACCTTCCGTCACCTCACTAACACATATCTCACCTCTCTAACAACTGCCACTTTGCACAGTGCACAGAGTGAGTAGAGAAATATTGTACATGTTTCTCCACTTTATTCAAATGCTCAACTCAGGCTGTTCATAGTGCACGCATACAAACAGGCTTACTTCGAAAGGTGCATAGTCAGGTGGCAGTTTCTCCAGCATGTCGTCAGCCAGCCTGGACACAACAGCCTCTCTAGTCTCCCCTCCACCTGATGAGCTGTCTTTGGGCTGAATACTAAGGATGGTGTCCAGGACGTCCTTAGCCAGTTTACTGTGGTAGGTTATGTCGGCATTCGGGTGGAGACCAAACACCTCTGGTGTGTCATAGGCTGGCAAACTCTGTAGAAGAAAGAGGGTCACAGTTACTGAATCAAAGGTCAGTTGTCTGGAGCGCAGACACTGTGTAAATATTTTTGGTCAGAAACAGTCAAGACACACTGGCTCTACTTTTACAAGTGCTGTGAGAGGGCGCTAGTGGCCCTATAGAGGAGCTTAATGCCTAAAACTGGGCTGTGGGAAACAGTCTGACAGAGCGGATGGGAAAAATAGTCTCCAACTAAATGTGGAAAAGGTTTTTATGTGCTGCCTGCTTTTAAGGCTAGGTTCCCCCTTTTCTCCTCAGTATCAAAGACACATTTCCCTGCGCTACAGTTTTTGTCAGTGCTAAGCCCACTCCTGGCCAGGGTTAAGTGCAGACAGCCAAATGTCTCTTCTGATACACACAGCACCACCAGCTGCTTCCTTCCATTCTCCAGTGAAGAGTGTAACACATACAGCAGGAGTCATGCTATCCACTCCAGGCCAATGGTGCATGCATCTGACCAACCTGAACGAATTGTTAGTGCAGTGACAAGATCACTCCCCAGCTGTCTGCCCATAAAAACAGTCCAATTCTGTTCAGGAGGCCTAGGACTGAGTCAAAGGTCCTACTGCTGGGAGATGAGCTCCCATCTCTGTGGTGGTGGGTAGCTGTGACATCTGTGATAGACGAGCATTAGGCACCAGTCCTTTGTTGTGCTTACATAAGAGGATATGTACACATACATATTTACTGGCAGCAGTGGACACCTGTGATGTATTTTCTGTCATTTCTCCACTTTATGCCATTATTAGAGAGTTAAATGTAGCAAACAACTTATGTGGAAGTTTTTTTCTCTACTGAGCATGATGTTCACCTACGGACTCCACTCTGACAGGGCCTCTGTCACTGATGAATTGGGCTAAAAGGTAATAAACTTTGAGTCAAATAATAATGTTCTAATAAGGATGGTTGAATTTTAAGTAACTCAAGAAGTGAACTGAGGCACTGAGGTTTTTTTTTTTTTTTACTATTTCAGAAACATCTTGCTTTGAGTGTCTTTCTCAATGATAACAGGTAGATGGGCCATCTGTTACTGCAGTGCAACTAATGAGGCTGAAACTAGAAAACTCTGAACTGTTTTGGACTGAAATGGCTGCTTAAAGCTTTACTGTCATCAATATCATGCAAGCAAAGAGATCAATGGTGCAATGGCACTAAGCAGCATTTAGCACATGAACAGCACAAAAGAAAATTGTTTGGTCTTTGTATGCTTGCACATTTTAGCAAAAGGATTTATTTCCCTTCAGCTGAAGTACACTGCTTTGTTCATGTATTATCAGATTTCTTCAGCACTTGTTTGTCTCTAGATAGAGGTCTGAGCTTGCACCGGGAAGACACATAGTTTAAGTCATCATCAGCCACAGTATTTTACCCCTCAAACATCACATTGTGTATTCAAATAGAGTCGAACATCAGGAAAGAGACTAACTAATACACCAAGGAAAATGAGGAAGAGTCACAGTGGATGCTGGGCAGTGTTGTAATTGCAGACTGGGTGAAGGCTAGGTTTAGCTTGGGGCAAATAGTGGTTAGTTTTATTCAGTACCATGGAGGACATTTTGGCCAGTCCTCAGTTTCTCCCACATTCAAAGCTCAGTTTGTAGGTTTTAGGGTTCCCGTTAGAATTAGGTTAGGGTACAGGGTGGTCAGGCATTGAAGGTGTGCAAGTTAAAGTTAGGCTGAGGAACTAAAGAATGCATTATGTCACTGAGTGTCCTCACAAAATTAGCTGTACTAACATGTTTATATACTGTATGTGTGTGTTCTCCAAGGCTATGTTTGCCATTCTCTATTTGACAGGCAGTCCAGATGAATAACTTGCTGAGCCTGGCAGCCCCGAGCATCTATCACAATGAAACTAGCAAAGGATCTGCCCCCAGACACACACACACACACCCACACACACACACACACACACACACACACACACAAGCAAATACATAAGCTGTGGTACAATAAGTATGCTAATCACACATGGCAGTCTGTATTTGGATGTGACAAAAGCACAGTGTGCCCTGCAGAAACCTCATGTCACTGAAAGTTGACAACACAATAAATATTGAAACAAAAGACAACATTACTCAACAGGAACAGAAAATGTAGAAAACCAGGGCAGTGAAGTTCAAACAGATAGAATTCTCAAGACAGCAGCAGGCCTCATTAGAGTGACATTTTTGTGGCCACATAACAGTTCATCCAGGTGCCTTTAAACCTTTTTATATTGTATTGGTAAATGGACTGTATTTTATACAGCGCTTTCTCACAGTGTGTTACACTGGCCAAAGCGCTTTACAGAAGATCATACACCATTCACCCATTCACACACAACAATGACGACAGGCTGCCATGCACCGGCGCTAGTCAAGCCACCGGGAGCAATTCGGGGTTCAGTGTCTTGCTCAGGGACACTTAGGCATGCGGGGAGCCCGGGAGTCGAACCACCAACTTGCTGGTCAGG
>NW_018127911.1:5478575-5531670 GCF_001952655.1 Monopterus albus
GGGGGGTGCAGCACCTGGGTCTCCACTATGTAAATAATTGCATTTTAAATTGCAGACTGGGTGAAGGCTAGGTTTAGCTTGGGGCAAATAGTGGTTAGTTTTATTCAGTACCATGGAGGACATTTTGGCCAGTCCTCAGTTTCTCCCACATTCAAAGCTCAGTTTGTAGGTTTTAGGGTTCCCGTTAGAATTAGGTTAGGGTACAGGGTGGTCAGGCATTGAAGGTGTGCAAGTTAAAGTTAGGCTGAGGAACTAAAGAATGCATTATGTCACTGAGTGTCCTCACAAAATTAGCTGTACTAACATGTTTATATACTGTATGTGTGTGTTCTCCAAGGCTATGTTTGCCATTCTCTATTTGACAGGCAGTCCAGATGAATAACTTGCTGAGCCTGGCAGCCCCGAGCATCTATCACAATGAAACTAGCAAAGGATCTGCCCCCAGACACACACACACACACCCACACACACACACACACACACACACACACACACAAGCAAATACATAAGCTGTGGTACAATAAGTATGCTAATCACACATGGCAGTCTGTATTTGGATGTGACAAAAGCACAGTGTGCCCTGCAGAAACCTCATGTCACTGAAAGTTGACAACACAATAAATATTGAAACAAAAGACAACATTACTCAACAGGAACAGAAAATGTAGAAAACCAGGGCAGTGAAGTTCAAACAGATAGAATTCTCAAGACAGCAGCAGGCCTCATTAGAGTGACATTTTTGTGGCCACATAACAGTTCATCCAGGTGCCTTTAAACCTTTTTATATTGTATTGGTAAATGGACTGTATTTTATACAGCGCTTTCTCACAGTGTGTTACACTGGCCAAAGCGCTTTACAGAAGATCATACACCATTCACCCATTCACACACAACAATGACGACAGGCTGCCATGCACCGGCGCTAGTCAAGCCACCGGGAGCAATTCGGGGTTCAGTGTCTTGCTCAGGGACACTTAGGCATGCGGGGAGACCGGGAGTCGAACCACCAACTTGCTGGTCAGGAGACGACTGCCCTACCTCATGAGCCACAGCCACCCCATATTGTTTGCAGATGCCAGATAAAAGTTAACCTTCATCTACAGGCAGGAGCTCACCTGAATATATGTCAGATACTGGTCAACAGTAGAGCATTTGGGGATGCTATAGCCTTTGTAGAAGCTGAAGGCAGGTCCAAACATGTCCTCACTGAACCACACCTTTGCAAAAGTGTTGAGGAGGCGCTTGTCATAGTCATCAGTCACACGGCCACCATATTGAATCTCTCCGATCATGTATCGCACTGTGTTCCATGATACACCCTGGCGAGGTAAGAAGTGATTATGGTAGTTACATTAGAAACCAATTTAATTACATTACAAGTTCACATAAAAATGTTGCCAAATACATAATGAATTCGTATGTGAGTACAGAACTCATTTGATGAATTCTCATTTTTATAAAAGTAGGCTAGGATGCTCTTCTGGGATTCAGTACCATTTGCCTGGGCAGGCTGATTGAGAAGCTGACAGACCTTGGTGTCCCGACTCCCACCTGTAACTGGATTCTGGACTTGGTAAATGGCCTTAAACTTGTAAAGCACTTTTCTATGCTTTACAGTACACTCAAAGCGCTTTCACACTACTCACCCATTCACCCATTCGCACTGACAAGCATAAGTAGCTGAGAAGGGTCACTTCTCTGACCTTCTTAATGTCAGTGTCATCGAGGTGGTTCTGAACAAACTGGACAGTGGCATTGAAGTCTGCCTGGTTGAATTCATAGGGGATGTTCCATCCCAGAGGCCCATACTTTCTCCTCTCCTGTACTGTGCTGTGGAGAAATGCAACTCCATACAGCATTGGCTTCCATTGCACCATGTTACTGATATCCAGCAGGTCCTGGTTTATACCTAGTGAGGGATACATCAATAAACACATGAGCAGCTCTTCAGGTAGAGGGTAAGAGTAAAACCTACGTGAGACACAATTCAAGCCTTCCAGGCTATGTTAATATATGTTATATTCTACTATTGCAGACTTGGAAACCATATAATGATTAGGAACAAATACCAGTACGGATGCTGTTTTCAAAGATGGAATACAATAAATAAATAAAAAATTAAAAAAACAGCTTTAAACTGGTGACAGGTCTGAGTGAACAAATGCTACATATATTTGCTAGGATAATCAGTTTTATCAAATATTTTAAATAATTTCTACTAAATCACTTTTAACTTAATACAATTAGGCAATTCTCTTTTGGAAAATTGGACAGGCAACATCTGAGACACCTGTAATGAACACTGATGATATTTGGGAAATCATGCTAGGCTCAGGAGGACAACACTATGGTGAAATGATTTTAGAAATTGAAATTCTAAAATCTTCAGATCAAATCAAATCAAATTTTATTTGTATAGCGCCAAATCACAACAAAAGTCATCTCAGGACACTTTACAAAGTAAGGTCTAGACCTTACTGTTATCACTATTATTACATAGGGAAAACCCAACAAATCCCCCTTGAACACTGCACTTGGCGACAGTGGGGAGGAAAAACTCCCCTTTAACGGAAGAAACCTCCGACAGACCCCGTCTCTTGGTGGGCGGCCTTCTGCCTCGACCGGTTGGGGTGAGTGGATAATCTTCAATATCGCTGCTGTATACAGCTAACTAGCAGTGCTTTGTGTGAGGTTAGGTTTCTCCTTTCAGCCCAATATCATATGCTTTGAAGGAATATGGGGAAAATCAGCTCAGCCTCACAAGTTTATTATCCTGAATGTACTGCCCACAACAAGTGTGATTTCTCCCAATCTGAAAAAGAAATGCTATTTATTTTTAATTGCAGCAAGGTTTCAAGAGCTGAAGATAACCATGTACTGCCCTTCAGGAAGCACATTTATCCCTTTTTGATATGATTCTAGCAAAGACGGCCAGTTTATATCTTTTTACCGCTTTAAGGTTTAAATAAAAACACAACTTCAACTTGTTTAACATTTCAGGGACCTTATAGGCTTCTGACACTAATACAGTGACTTAAGCAGCAAACAGTTGTTTATCTTTTCTCCAACTGACTTTCTCCTAGGATACATACAAACCCTTTTTTAAAATTGATTATATGACTGAATGAAGGTCTGTGTGTATGTAAAAGTGACTAAAAAAAATCCTGTGCCTTACCACTTCTATCTTGTGTACACAAAGAGACTCCCTCTGGTCTCCTTGTAATGATAAACTATAGATCAATCTGCTGGCATTTTACTTCAGTGTATCTGAGGCTGGAACCTTGTATTGACTGATGACAGGATGTGTACATCTCTATTCTGAGTACAGTCTCACCACTGAACCTGTTCAGTAATTATGTCCCACCTCCATAGGTCCTCTTAAGCCCTGCCTTTAGGCCTTGTGGTGGTTCATTGGTGAACTTGATAGACATCTGCAGGAGGGTGATGGGGAAGTGTCTGTGGACCTCTGTGGCCATCCAAAGGCGGAAGCTGTTGTGTACAAATTCAGTCTCTGTCACTGTGTCCATTAGCTCATCCATAAAGTCGAGACCCAGGTGGCAATTCTGGAGTAATGCCCAGCCACCCTGAGGACAATTAATGATGGTAAACTTTATCATCCACATCGAAGAGTACAAAGTGATTATGTAGTCACGATTTGTGAGTGGCTAACTGAAAATGTTGGTCTAATTGTAAGGGATCACACCATTGACTCACATTAGCCATGGTCTGCTGCAGAAGTTTGCGGGCGTGGACCTCTTGCCCTTGTCCCATGGAGACATATCGGGTCTCAATTTTCAGCCTTTTCCCCAGTGCAATTATGGAGTCGGTTGGATCGGAACCCATTGACAGGAAGCAGATGAGAGGTGTTCGTGGGTCTGATTCCTCCCACATCTTCTCCAAGTCAAGAATCATCCCTTCAATGTACCTCTCCCCCATTGTGTCCATTATGTATTTACGGGCCTGGAGGAGAAAGGGAAGGACATGAAGCAATGTACAGTATGCTTGTTTACTGCTTCATAATGCACACACTGAAACACCATGGGGAAAGGCTAGTTTAGGACTGTGGCCCAGATAATAAATAAATATTGAATTAAATACATTTACTTTCGGTAAGGCTAGGGACAGAGCGGATCTTTTTACTGGCTGACCTATTTGAGTCAACAGTAAATGAGCCTTCAGGAGGTCAGACAAGGACTGTTTTTGTGTGCAGCAAAATAAATTCCACTCCAGTGTCAGTGGACCAAAATACTACATCAGTAAAATGTTAATGTCCATTAGCCTATGTAGATATTCAGGCTCAGTACGCTGCAGAGAAAGAGAGCTTTTTAACCAAATGAATACCAGTTTTCCATTCAAGGAAAGAGCTGCCCAAGGGAGATATTACTTTAGATTAACAGATTTTTAGATTTTTTTTTTCCTGGAACGCGTCTCAATATTAACATAACTGTATTTTTGAAGCAAAAAAACACCCAAACCCATCATGTAATTAGGAACATGCTGTTGATGTATTTCTTTGACCTGATTTGAACTGAGCTACTATGTTACACTAAGCCTACATCATACTGTTGCAAAAGCCTTATGAAGCAAGCAAGCAACTGAGGGAATTGGGTTTATGCTGCCCGTACTGCTCATTATGAAAGTAGAAACAAATGAATTGAGATGATGACAAAAATGTAGTTTTAAACGACCAGATCCTTACATCTAGAC
Organism: Monopterus albus; assembly: GCF_001952655.1. Taxonomy (NCBI): domain Eukaryota; kingdom Metazoa; phylum Chordata; class Actinopteri; order Synbranchiformes; family Synbranchidae; genus Monopterus; species Monopterus albus. The sequence continues at coordinate 5,483,283 of NW_018127911.1, forward strand.
ATTGTAACGCATGTTTGTAACGCAAACATGTCTTTCTAACCTGTGCGATGGTCCTGTCGGGACACCAGCAACGTATGAGGAGCAGGCGTCTAAAACAGTCAAGAGCCTGGTCGTAGGAGTTCGGAAGCACCTCCTCTTCTGGGGCCTCCTTATCAAACCATGCCTTCCACTGCTTCTCATTGTGCCTAATCTGAAAAACAATGGAAAAAGTGCAGGCACAGGAACACATAAAAATGAGAAAAATATTTAATAAAAAATGTACCCCATGCCTCTGTTAAACACTTATTATCATTAAACACTGAAATGTATTCAGTGTGCACACTCCTAGTTTCACTCCACAATTGTCCAAATTGCCCTTATTTGCTTGAGGACCATGATGAACATGTGGCTTCGTGCACCTTTCTGTACCTGCACAGCGTTTCCGAGGGCTGATTATTACCCGTTTCTCATTCATATAGTTGAACAGAACAGAGCTATGCAACTTTCACGGTTAGCCACTGAGCAGCTGTACAGTACTTAAAAGGGGATTTTTCAGGGGTTCGGTGCTTTTCTGAAGAAGACATTAACAGCAGTTGCTGATGAAGGGTTACACATTCACCTCCGAGACTTGAATTTATCAGCTAGCCTGGGATTTCAGTGTACATATTACCACAAGGCTAAAATGGTTGCTTTATTATGCTGGTTGTGTGTTTTTGGTGTGAAATGAGTTACTGCGTCATTTGTGTAGTACAGAGCCTGGGCTGAGTCAGACAGTGGCTCAGATTGTTTTGGCTCTGTCTCTCTGGGGAGACTGACTTGTCCTCTGCTTGTTCTTGGTAGACTGACTTCATTAAACAAAGAACTGCTAATCATACATACAAAAACACACGTGAATTCGTGTATGTGAAGAAATACAAGTGCATGCACACACACGCATGCACACTCTCACACACACTCATGCTGGTCTGTATATGGACACATTCTCAGCCAAAAGTAATGGATTGGAAGTTTCTTCACACTAAGCTCATTTCACAGAGCACTAAGCTTTTGCCTCAGTGGGAAACACCACACTCTCAGTTACCCCATGAAGATGAGCATATTTGTGTGTGAGTATCACCCACGCACAAATACATTATGAGTGTGTGCACGTGTGTGTGTGGATATTTATACAAGAGAGATGAAATGAATATTGACATGCTTACAGTGATAGAGGAAATGATAATTGTGAAAAATATTTAATAAGCAACTAGAAACCAGTGCTGAAACTGTGTGTTTGTCTTTCTGTGGTTGTGTGGACAAATTTTAGTTGTCACTGTTGAGAAGATAATTTGGCTAGTCCTACCTTCAAAGGGCTGTTTAAGGGCTAAAACGTAGGTTTAGGGTTAAACTGGAATTAGGTTTAGGTTAGGTGTTAGAATAAAGGTTGGGCGCAGGCATTTAGTTAAGCAAGTAGAGTTTATGGTTAATGCAAGTCTCCAGGAAATCAATGCAAGTCAGTGTAAAGCCCCCGTGAGGAACAAAACTCACCTGATTCAGTATATCAGAGAACTGCCACAGTTTGCTGAGCTCTACAAGGTTGAGCCAGGTCATGTCAAGGATCCATTTAGCTGGTTTCTGAGGGCAAGCTTTTAGGTTCAGTGATGCACCCCCTGGATGATGCACACACACAGTATTAAAAAAACTATTTTAATCTGTATAATACAATTTTCTTGCAAAAATAATAAGAACAAAAATGAAGAACGATAAATGCTTCAAATAAATGCAAACACAACCTTCAAAAATATTTACAAAATGTGTGTAGCAGACCTCCATAGCTGGCTTTTATCCCTGCTTTGAAGAGCTCTTCATATTTCTGATTGAGTCAAGTGCTGCACTATCAATATTTCTGAAACGTTTGCAAACCTGGAGATGAGTAATATATATATACACACACTATCCAAGACCAGACCAGACAGACAGAACCACACATGTAGTGTCTTTTGTTGAGATTTGAATGCCGTCTCAGCGGAAACAGGTATCTGCTGCGTCAATAAACACACTTACTGTATCTTTGAATGTAAGGTCAAATCATATCCAATATATATTCTAGGTACTAACACAACAAACCAGTCTCAGAAAATGAATCATAACAGACTGGTGAAAGAAAAAATGGTTTAGAGAGACAAAGAAACTCTTTCTTCCTGGGAACTTTTACTTTTTCAAATACTACTATTGACTATAGCAACTTGAATCTACAATAAATAGACGTACTTAAGCCTGAAGTGTAAGTCCGCGATTTATTGATTTATCTGTGGAGCACTTAGTAGCTTCCTACAATTCGGACAGTTCTTCATGGCTCGGTGTACTGTAGATGTTTACAAACTCCCCATTTTACACCACTGCACGTTTAGAGTAATCCATCACTTGAACATAATGGTTGGTTTTAGTTTATTATATCATTGTTGTACTGACGCGGTCAAAATAATTCTTCAAAAGTCAAAAGCCACGAACATTTTCTTTGCAATGACACATGCTAATAAACTCATATTATCCTTCCCACACATCTAGGTGGTGTTTCGCAGGTTTGACTTACAGGTCACATAGTTCATAACTATGTGATCTGAGAAGCCAGCTCATGTCTCAAATATTGAAGCTTTTCACATACCTTCATGACTAAACAAAATAATATTTTAACAAAGAAAACCTGCATATTGCCTCCATTTGCCTCTTACCTTTAATGAGTGTTAGAAACTCCTGGTGTTTGACCCTGCTGCTCTGCATGTCAATCTTCAGCGTCAACAGCAAAGTGAAGAGGAACTTGTGCTCCTCATACAGGCCACGCACTGCGTACTTGTATACCTCAAAGGTCATGAACTCTATAATGTTGGTGATGCGTTTGCTGGTAATAGGGCTTTTGGAGGACCTGTTCAAATAGAATTTCACAGCAGATACCAATTAGAAAGTTTGATCCAATTTGTAGCTTATCAGATTACAGCATGTTCAGACTGGTGCATAAACTGTACATAGACTGTGAGCTTCAGGATGTCTGTGACACTTCCTAGCAGTGAATTATGTAAAACTTATGAAAAAGGTAGCTTTCTTTTCTAAACTGGGAAGCAAACTGCACAAGGTTGCTTTTTGCTACAAAGATGTCAGAGTAAACAGAATAAAAATAAGAATATCTGTTGACATCTTGACAGTACTGTTGCAGTTTGACTTGCCCTTTTGTATTCACCAATTTATCGTGTTCTTCAACTGTGATCCATGTATAACTGTAGCATTTCTGACAACATATGGCAATTCTATTTTCTGCTACAGTTACTGTGAGGAAATGTGGAACAAGCTGAAAGATAACGGACAGATAATGAGGTAAGTTTTATGCCACAGACTGGGACCATCTGTCTTTCATACACTTGAATTACACAGTATTATCTGAAGTAAATTTAATATCATTTTTGCAGTTTTTGGAAATCATGCTTATACATCAGCACAGACATTCTAATCAGATTCAGTCACCAAGAAAGTGCACCAAGTACTCCAACTGCGAGTTTTGACATGGAAAAAAAAAAGACTTGCAAACTTCAGTGACAACAAAAAAATAAATACGAAAGAAACATTGTTCTTGGGTTTACTCCACAATCTGAAAAGAAACCAGCCAGATACAGAGAGCAGCAAAAATGAGTGTTCTCACCGAGCCAGGGACAGGTGAAAAAGTCCCAGGAACTGTCTCAGAGAGGTCTGATACATGACATTCACCATACTCATTTCTGTGATCAGGAAGTACAAGATACTGCCCCTGGTGGCCACTGAAAATACACACACATACAAACATTGTCATAGCAATGTCAAAAGATGTGAGGTTGTTAAACCACCCATTTGCCACAGAGTTCCTGAAGAGGTATCCATTGACTCCATGTATGGGCTCTATTCACGAATCAAAATAATCTCTACATATAGAAATACTGATCTATAGTGTATACAGTAAATAATCGTATCTGTCTGTTAACTTTAAAATGTCAAGCACCTATTGATGCAGACGATGGACTAAATCTATTCTGAAGGGATCTTTCTGTGTGTATCTTTTACTGCATGAGCTGAATTACAAACTGAGAATGAATCATTTAGTGTGAGTGAACCATGGGTGACACTGAACAGGCACACTGTAACCAGCCACAGCAAGTTATCAAAAAAAGTGTAAAATTAGTCTTTGGGCCAATTGTCATGACCTACCAGGTCGGTACTCTTCTCTGGCAGTGTTAATCTGGATCTCGGTCTCAGCAGCAATCTGTAGTTTCTGAGTGACCTCTTCAGCTGTGCGCTTGGTGTTGCCAAGGACAAGGATCAGGCTCTCATCATCCACAAGTGAACCCTGTAAAGAGAAACATTTGCATGAGTAAGCCAGAAAAAAAATAAAGTTGTCTCTGACACTGCTACTCTATCTACACTGATTATCTCGTGCCAAAATCCCCAGTTCAGTTGTAGACAGTGTCGTTCATCACTTCAGATATTTTGCAATTCCAATTCCTTGCCTGTGTGCTGGTCAGTCGGTAAAGGAGGTTGTCCTCTAGTTCCTTCATCTTTCTCTTGTTAGACGTCACATCTTCCAAGAGATCTGTCCTCTCCTTCTCCAGTTCCTGGCATCATAAAACACAGATACACACAGGCACATGCAATACATATCGGTTACAAACTAGCCATAGGATTATTAAAATCAAAATGATCGATCATCAAATGGCTGCTAAATTATGAGATACTGTAAGGTGACACTGGACAAGATAAAAGTAAAGAATGTGGGATTTGTTATCTAGATCATATTTTATGGCAGTCAGTCATCAGTGGACAGACTGACACTGTCAACCTTTAAATGCTTCTTCTAACAGGATAAAAAAAAAGGTACCTCTACTGTCTGACTGATGTGCAGTTTAAATCAGTTACATACAGTAAGTGTATTGTGTGTGACTGTAGATTAAAAGCATACTTTCCTGAAAGCCACAGTGTCTGGCTTTTTTATCACTGTTTTTATGAACTTGACTTTAAATTCCCTTCATGTTTTAATGAAATAAAATCTTTAACAGAAAAATGCTGTATCTTGCTTCAGCACTGAGAAGGCAAAGACCAGAGCAGTAATAAGTGCCCCTGCCCTGAATGTCAATCTGACACTCCATGAATTAAAGGGACTGTACTCATCTGGTAGCATGAACCAAACCCACTCGCTCACCCACAGTAAAACCAAAGGGGAATGCAAGCCTCTACAAAACAGCTTGTAGGATTTTAACTCAAAGCATTTTCACTGTGATGGCTTTTTATGGTCAGGATAAATGACGGTGAAACTGGAGGGACTCAAAGGATCAATGCACTTATTCTACTGCAAATGAATTACTCTGAAAGCTCACAAAGACATACAGTATGTAAATGTCACAGCTGAAAGTCTATACAGTAGCTTTAGCTCCCATTATGATTAAATCCATATTTAGTACACAGATAACAAGCCATATCCCCACCTGGCGTAAAGCCTTCATTTCATGATTAACCATTACTGGAAAGAAAATGGCCTTCTTACAGTAGCACCAGTCTTTTCACAGTCACAGTCAATGAATCTTCTGCACCGGGTGCCATTTATGACGCTTTTCCATTGGACAGGATGAAAGAGCCCCTGACACTTACAGCGTATGTCTTTGTGTGCATATTTGTCACTGGTACAAATGTACTCTGTATCTGGGTGTGTTATTGTTTCTTCACACTTTCTGCTTCAATGATTGTGATGTTCTCAATTCAAAAGGGTGATAATAACCCCCCAGTTATATATTGTCACACAGTTCTTATTCTTGCTAGAGAGGGAAAATGAGGTACAGAGTAGGGAGAGGTGTTATGAGTCTGCATTTAAATGGTCTCCAAGGACTTTTCAAGGACATAAGCGATTTACAGTAAATGAGAGGTACATTCTTTTCTGTGAAAACATACTGAAATTTAAACAAACTAATTAGTAGTTTGTACAATATACATTAAAATAGTATAACTGTGCAATCAGTCAAACGCTTGGACACACTTTCCCATTTACTTCAGTGGGAAAGTGTGTAGCATATACAATATGGTAGCAGCCCTTTAAAGTGTTACAAGTTACCGCAGTAATAACACACCTTCACCAATGGCACCGCAGCATGTCTGAAGGTGGCGCTCACCTTACACAGCTTATCATGGGAAATCCATTATCCTCTATACTGTATAGTATTAAATAGTTTTACCAACTACACTAATATGTAAGAAATGCTCTAAGTGGCTATATTATGTTGAGAGACATGTTTTAATGAATTACATAATACAGAACATTTATTAGCAGCAGCTGGTTAACCTGGAGGTGGCTAGGGTGGATGGTGGGGTACAAAGCACAGGACTGCAGCACCGATGGGTGAGGTTCCACAGCCTCTGTGGTTAGGTTTAGACAACAAATGCACTTTGGTTAAGTTTTGGGATTCATCGTCCATCCATCCATTTTCTACCGCTTAGTCCCTGAACGGGGTCACGGGGGGAGGTGGAGCCAATCCCAGCCTGCAATCGGGCGAAGGCGGGGTACACCCTGGACAGGTCGCCAATCCATCGCAGGGCTAACACATAGACGAACAACCACACACACACTCCTATGGGCAATTTAGAGACACCAATCAACCTAAGCTGCATGTCTTTGGACTGTGGGAGGAAGCCAGAGTACCTGGAGAGAACCCACACAAGCACGGGGAGAACATGCAAACTCCACACAGAAAGGTCCCGGGTAGGGCCCAAACCCAGAACCTTCTCGCTGTGAGGCAACGGTGCTAACCACTGCGCCACCGTGCTGCCTGGGATTCATCGTGAATTCATTAAATCAAGATACAGAGTGGGTACCTGTTTTTCTGTGAGGATAACTCTGCCCAGCAGCTGGTCCTCCAATCCTCTCATAGTGACAGTGAAGTCGATGATGGAGGTGCGAGCGCTGATTTCAGGAGTATAGGCTGGGTTAGGTAACTTGGTGGTCAGATACAGCCTGAAGCCCTTCATCACATCCACTTCTTTGTCACCCACCTTTACCTTAAAAAGCAAGAAAGAGCGAAGGAACAACACATCCTCATTATCCAATTATTAATACAGCACCAAAATAAAGATTTCAAAATAGTGTATACTACTGTATATATATGGATAACTATCAAAGCACTGTATAGTAGGAAACTTGTGAAGGTGGGTTATTTGAACTACCTGTTTTATTATTATTCAGACAAATCTTTCCTAAACCACTGTAATAAGACAAGGACACAATAAAAATGACCAAACATTTGTTATGACAGCTGCCCTTTAAACAGATCCACATCTGACAAGCATCTCCTATGTGTGCATGTTTGCAAAAATGCATTCATGTGCATAGGCGTGTGCTTGTGTTTGCCCTGATCAGCATTTAATTACTCATGGCAGTGTAACTTCTAATTATCCATGTGCCAGTTTCTCCCTGGAGCTGTTGTCCACAGACTCCTTTACTTCCTCCTCACAACAGGATATTAATAGAAATGAAAGCTTTTCAGGAAAGTGGTGGGAGGGAGAGGCATGAATGCAGACACCTCTAATTGGGCCTCTCATTAGGTAGCAAAGGGATTTCTGGTTCAATGTGTTGTCTGTATGTAACACATGCTTACTTATAATCACCACAGGGTGTGTATGCATGTTTTCCTGCAGTTGTACAGTATGTTCATATAATGCGTTTATTTGATGCAGAAGGAGACAGAGGGAGGCAGCTGCATTGTCAGCTGCTGAATAACCAGCATCAGCCCAAGCCAAAAGTTGAGAGGCGATAATGAGAGAAGGAACTGCCTGCAAGCAGACTTTCACTCCGCCTCCTTCTCGCAGTCTTTTACGATCTGTATGATTGTGTTTTCTGTGTATATACACGTGTGTGTCTGTCTACATGTGAGATAGAGGTGAGGATCACAATGACAAATGTAAAGATTGTTTTTTTTTAAATGTGAAGTGCAATAATTTAGGTCTAGGATTGTCTGCATGAGAAAAGCTCACAAAAAGAATACATATCTGCTGATCTCTCAGCTGTGTTTTGTGGATTATTGCTGAAATCTTTACAAACAAGACAGAAAAAACATATTTGTGTTTGATAAAAATACTTTTTGAAAAGGTCAAACCAATTTATTGACAGATTGACCAATTTGAAGTGCTCCTTTCTCATGCACAATCCTCTTTTTTTCTGTAATACCCAAAATTCACATCCAAAACTTCCTTCAGGGCTGTCACTTTGTCTAATAAATTGGAGACAAGATAAAAATGATACATGTACCAACCACGCTCTGCAATTTTCCAAATTAAGTAGGTCTAACTCCAGCTGAACATTAGAGGATTAGGATGCTGAGACGGAGCGTGATCTGTTTTTCACTGTCTAGCCACAAATGAAAAAAGCAAAAGCAAAATATATCAGCCAAAGATTAGAACAATATTGGAGTTTTACTTTGAAGCCAGAGAAACCCTCTATAAAAATATACTGTAATTTGTTTAATGGGCCACACTCTCATTATTAACTTAGTCATTCATTAGACTTACAGGTCTGAGTGTGGTTAGATATTAAATGCAGGAACATCATGTTTGTCTTTTAGATTTTAACTAAACAACCTCACTAATGTGGATATTTAAGAGCTGATTTGCCTTTCTTTTATACTAAAATATTCTTCTCATCCACTGTAACACTTATCTGCTAAAATATACAATACAGCTGTTTGAATAAAGTAGACTGCATACTGAGTTTACATTACATGAATATCTATAGTACGTCACTGCTAAATTGCTCGCACCAATTAAAATTAAAATTTAAATGCTAATACTGCCAATCAATCAACAACATTGTTTGCAGAAATAACTTGTTCAATCCAAGTAATTACTGGGTTTAATGCCTGTAACAGGTCTGATATTTTTAAGTCTCAGTGTCAAAGACAAAAAAAAAAAAAAATCTGCACAGTCACTCATCACACAGTGAAACACACTGAGTGACCATTGTTCACTGAACACATTTTTATCTGCTTTAATCTGTCCCAAGACAGTTAGCATGATTTGGGACAGGTGCTCCAGCTGGCATGGCTGAAGAGACCAAAGACCTTCTGCACCTCCAGCCAGCACTACCCATGTTGGGCGATGCCAGTGAGCAGGCTTGTTTTCCCCTTTCTGAGCTAATAAAATGCGTCAGTACAGGTGTGACAGCTGGCATAGCAGGAAAGACCTAGCCAAGTCTCATCACGCCTCCCACAAGCACTCAAACCACACCTGCCCATTTCACGCTCCTCTAACCGAGGTAAAAGTAAATAAATATATAAATAAAAATTAAAATGTCTGGTACACAAGGATCTCAGGAGGGTTATTTCTGCCATGTTACCTTGTGAGTGGAGCCAGTTTTGATGAAGTTTTTCTCAAGTATGTTGTCGAGTGCAGGGTCCAACTCCTCCCCTATATCCTCAATCAAAAGGGGACGCCCAAGAGACAAACTGTCCTCCAGGTGGTTCTTGAAGTACTTATGGTTCAGTGATGTTATCTGGGATCAGAAAGATGAACCCCTAATTAACAGATGAATTTATATATGGCATTTAAATGATCTGGAAAAACCCCTGACTCTTGAATGAATTAATGTCCAACTGACCATATAGCTTTATAGGGGCAAACCTCAAATGTTCTCTATAACAGCGGCAAATGTGTTGATTTTATAATGCAATCACCTCACCATCTGGCCTTAGCAGCAATCATATTAGTTTCCAACAGACTGGTGAGCAAATTATTCATTTATAAATCAGGACAGGGAAGAGAATCTGACTGTGTTTAATGAAGGAGAGTCACTGGTTAGCTACAAAGGCCAGCCTCTTTCTAGGCATTGTGACTATTCAAACTAATAAAACTTCACTTCCTAAGAGAAGCCACTTTTAGAAAACTTTATAAAGAAGGCACTTGTGGAAGGAGTTTCAATCCACTGATCAGGGAAGTGCATTTTCAGGGCAGTCATAATAGGATTGCAGAATGCATTCACTTGACTCGGAGACCACCCCTAACAGGGCCAGTGGCCTTGGCTGGGCTTAATACACCTGCAGAATTTTGTAGTTCTGTTTCAAGATGAACAACAGCAAAATGAACAATGAAAAGCATTTGTAAGCAAACAAAGCACTGCAGAAACTAAGAATCTAGGATTATTATTTTAACCAATGTGACCAAAATTTCCCATTACAGGAGGAGGAGGAGATGAGCAAAGGAATATGGAAATAGAACCATAAAGAGTAGTGACAGTGAAATACCGACATGAGGTAGGTGTACACTGAGTCCACCATGTTATTAATGAACCATTATTCAGTTTTAATTTTCATTTTTGGCAATTCTGCATTATTAAATAGATAATGACAGAACAAGGACAGAAGAAATATGAAGATAGAGAAATTAACTTCAATGGGTTTTGCATAATAGATCGCAAAACTATGATTATGCAGCATAGCTGACTGACCCGCCAGAATCTCACTGTATTTCTTGTGTAATGCTTATTTATGCTATGCTCTCATCATACATTACAGAATGTAGCAGCAAACACAGGTCACATATTTTAAAGCTAAAGGTAAGAGGCAAAAAAAAAAAAAATCCCAAACCTGCAGCTCATTCTTAGCTTCTTTGTTCTTGACCCACATTTTCCCCTGCGTCTGCGGGTCAATGAGCAGGGGGAAACGTGCAGCTTTGGTGACGATGATTCCATTCTGAATAGAGAGGTCATCATTGGGGAGCCCCTATAAGACACAAGACAAATGACTGGTGAGGTTCAACCCTGATAAGTAAATACCAGCTTGTTTATATGTGCATAAATCATCAGTTTTTAGTTTCATTTCAGTATTCTACTTCTCTACCCAGTATTAGTAGCAACAAACATTTATCCAACAAAGAAGCTTGTAATAAAAACACTGAAATAACTTAGTCATGCAATTAAAATATATGGTTTAGAGAAAAGGTCATTTCTTTTACTACATCTGTGAGATCAATACAGTATAAACACAAAAACTACTATTCAGGCGGGTTGGAAAAAGAACATGTAAATCCTAAGTATCTATCATAGAAACTAGTTCAACAAAATACAGTACATCTCACATACTGTACGGAAACCAGACTAAAAGGTTTCTTCAGTTGATTTGCTTGGCAGTAGTTACCAAAACAGATCGCTCACCTGTAGATTCCATTCACCAACAGTGGGTGTATCAATGAGTAGCTCTGTCAAATTGAGGTTGTTGCCAAATGGGATGCAACGCTGCTTTAACTCCCGCTGCCAGTCGCTCAGTAAGAGGTTACGAAACTCCTGATTGAAGGGGCCGGAGTACGAAAGGAATGCTGTGGCCAGAAGAACATCCCCTGGAAAAGAAGTTGAAGATTGTGTTGAACCTAACTTTAATTAGGAATTAAATGTCAAGTCAGACATGAACATTTTGACCACATTATTGGTGATTAGAAGTATTAAGTTAATACTCCACAGAGGCTAGTAATTCAAGAGTTACTTGTTTAATCACAAAACACACATGGTGTCGATTCAAGTGTAATCCATTAAAATACCATTTCACACATAAAACAAACAAACAAGTCAATGTTATTAATGTTAAATCATTAATTGCTGAGTTGCAGACATCTCTCTGAAGGCCATTATCTTAATGTCGGCTTTGAAACCCACCAACAAGGCGTTTGGTTTGGGCAGCAAACTCTTTGCTCTGTTCTGTCCATCTCTCCTTCTCGCCAGCAAGGCCGCTGATGAGACTGGATGCTGTCTGCATCTTGTGTCTGCAGCGCTCAGCATCCTCCAGCAGCATCTAATGGAAGGAAGGGCAGGCAAACGGGTCAGTAGGCCCACTTAAACCTTCAAACTGACTGTAGGCGTGAAGGTTGTCTATGTGGGTTAGCCCAGTGACAGGCATCTGTCTACCACTCAGTGCATGGAAGATGAGGCTTGCATCAGCTACAGATCCCTGACAGATCAGTATGTCTGTCCTCTCTGCCTGCTTGAATTAGCTTTCCTTTTTCAAAAACGGTAAGAGGTCAATGACACCTTTAAGCCATTTATTACATTTATCTCTTTATCAGCTGCTCATAGGCAATAAATGAGGTTGTTTGCTTAGTAGCAATAATGTCATCAATAAAGATGGTCTGGTTTAGGCTTTTTCTTAATTAAGAAGCATCTCAAAGTCAACAGCCACTGTCTGTGCCTCAGACGCGTCTGCAGCAAGGCCTTCAAATCTCACTTTTGGTCCCTGAAGATGAACAGCTCTGCATCTTGATGACAAAATTATAAAATGAAAAAAATTGGGCTGTCCAGAATCCATAATCAGGGAGTGTTGATGCACATAACAGTTCCATTTACAGGCTGGTGTTTATTACAGAACAGGGACTGATGCTTTTAAAAAAAAAAAAAAGGATCTGAAATTTTAAAAAAAAAAAAAAAAAACCGCAGATACACAGTAGCCGCTCACAACCTGCATATGCAATTAACAGCGTACCACTGATGTTAGCTGCATTAATAAAAAAAAAAACAGGGACTCTTGGTTAACTCAAGCTGTGTCGTTTTCCAATTCTGTGGCAGGTTATTATAGGTCTTCAGGCTGCATTTGGTAAAACCAACATCTGTGATTTCAATTTCTAGGTTCATTATCAAATCCTTTCATAAAGTCCAAATATGTGTAAAATACTGTACTGTGATAACAACACGTGAAACATCAATAACAAGTTAAAGCCTATACTTTCTACCCAACTTTCAAGAAGGAAAACCTCATCATAAATAGCATTGGGTGGCACTGTTGTTGCCATGACAACATACATTTAGGGTATTTCTAATATGTTGAGACAAAAATATATTTATAATGTATTATTTATTTTAGCTCAGGTGATGCCATCCCACATAATTTGATCAATTTTTTTCAGAATTTTCCATTGATTAATAAAGTGTTATAGTCTCTGTTTATGCATAACAATAAGAGATGTAGTTCTGCTGACAGAAATGAACTGAGATAGAGAATAATCTCAATGTTCCAGGACAATATGCATTGAATCAGTTCACTTTGTAAAGTGTCTCGAGATGACTTTTGTTGGGATTTGGCGCTATACAAATCAAATTTGATTGATTGATCGATCAATTAACCACAAAGACGGCTGAGCCAGGCTTATAAATTCAAACTATTACATGGCATAGTAAGAGAATTAGAAAACAAAATGGGGTCACCTGTTTGAACTCTGCCTAAGTAGTTCAATGTCAAATGCGATTAAAAGCTCAGCTAATAAAAATTAATATTGCAGTTCCCCCATTACATTATAGGCTTTACTGAAACAAACTAACACAAGACATCCAGTTGTAGAAAATGTTATCTGATGCTCATTAAATAGTCTTAAAGGAGAATAAGTCACAAGCATGTCACCAGATTGTGCAAAATAGCTCATTAACCTCACAGTGATGATCATTTTTTACAACACGTGATCTAAATGTTATTTCAGATACTGCTCCTTTTTTGTGTGGTGAACCAATTTGTGTTTAGAAGAAATTAAATAAAATTATTGACCTGTTTCTCTACCATAGCCTTTTCATACTCCCTCTGTACCACATCCAGCTCTGTCTGCCTGGCATCCAGCTCCTCCTGAGCCTTCTGGAGATCCACATTAGCTATGGTCAGGCGATTCTGCTGCACTGCCAAGTTAGTCTAAAAAAGAAAGGAAAAGAGAGACACAGAGGGAGCTGTGATGCTTTTATTGCACATAAAGGCAGCCAGGGTCATGGTCAGTTTCCTGGGGAGAAGGCTAAGAAGGCCAAAGAGAGGGGAAGAGAAAGGGCAAAACAGATAAAGGACCAGATGAGAAGATGATAGGAGGATTTGACAGAGAGAGAGAGAGAGAGAGAGAAAGGGAATATGGTAGAAATGATCTAGTGTGGTACTGGGAAGGAGAATTGGAACAGTCCTGTTCATTTAAAAAAAAACAAAAACAAAAGCAAAAGAAGACCATTTTTGAATGAAACTGAAGCGAGTGATACATTCAAAAAATGGTTAGGAAGATGTTTTGGCTCATGCCATGCAAATAAACATAAAATAAGCAAGTATGAGGGTGAAAAGGTTGAGGATAAGTCTTATGTGAGATTAAAAGTATAAGAACATCATAGCTGCAGACACAGGGCCTTAGAGCTAGAAGTGTCACACTGGAGATGCAAGAACAGAGTTTTACAAGAAGAAATGAAGGGAGTAAAGACAAACAGGAAATACTGTAAACAGCATTACAGGGAAGGGCAAGGGAGGAGGAATGTGAGGCTGAGGATGACAGAGAAAAAGCAAAAAGGATTTTCTGCATAGGGCTGGGGCTTTGGAGAAAACAGCTTTACAGAAAGAATAAGAAGTTGTGTGTTTGGATGGTCTAGGGAAGATAATTTTGGAGCATTTATTTAACATTAATTGTCATCTGAGAGGACCATCTGTGCCTGTCTTTCTGCTTGTCTGTCTGTCCAACTGTATCTCTTTCTTGCAGTCAGCTTAAAGGGAAGCCACCACTGAGCTGGAAACCAGGAAATCAATTTGCCAGGTTGTGTTCCACAGCACAGCAAAAGGTCAGGATCAAAGAGGAGAGGGAGAGGGTTTTCATGGAGGTTGTAGAGGAAAACAAAGCAGTGTGTATGTGTGTTAAATAGAGAGGTGGACAAAATTAGCGGAGGAGAAGGGAGAGGAAGAACATCAGTGAGAGAAGGGGAAAAGAAAAGTGAATGATTTGATAAAGAAACCAGGGTGAGAGGAGACGTACTATAAATGTGCAGAGGAGGTGGAGAAGATGTAATGTGGCAGAGGCTTAAATTAGTAACAAAATGGAACCTGGTAACAAAGAGGGATGGAAAGTGGGTGACAAAGAACACCACAATGTGAGCAAAAGTAGAGGTGACCATCAGCTAAAGTTTCAGGCAAACACAATCCAAAATGGTAACTGCATTCTGTGAGTTGAAGTTTATAACGACTAACGTATCAAATATACAGACATTTGTATGAAATCACTGTGTTTGATGAGCAGGTAAAACAGGCGTTAGCTGGTGATATACAGCTCCAAGTGATGATTTTCAAAATTTAAGTCCAGGACTCACCAAAGATTCTGTGTGCAGCATATCCAGCTCTGCTTTTTAGCTGTCACTCTTGACAAGAACTTATTAATTCCTTAGAAAAAGAAATACTGACAAAAACACTGAAGTGCTGGTGCATAAAAGCAATTAATTAGAGCAGTCAGTCACTTAGGTGTAAAAAGAACTTTAGCTGTAAAAATCAGCATCTCATTCTGATTCATGAGTGACTGTCCTGAGAGAGCCCTCGTCTGTTACTCTTCATGAGATTTGTTCCACCCCACCCCCCTTTTTGAGAGTTTTTCTTTAATTGATTTGAGGGTCTAAGAACCAGAGATATCATATGCTGTTTCATCTCATATTTATTTATTTTATTTAATCTTCACATTCGTGCGAACTTGTTGATTGTATCTTCTGGTGATGCAAGAAACAATATATTCCAATGAATGTACAAAACATTGATTTAAGTATTAAATAAAGATGAATGAGTTAAGAACTTAAAAAAAACATCTCTCTGATGTTCACTCACACACAAAACCCAAACTTTTAATTCAAGCTGTAAGGAGTAATCTAAATTTCCAGATGCCAGTAGTTTTAGATGTGATTCTACTACCTACACCATCAGCAAACACATGGGGCAATCGTCACTGTTTCTGAAGCACGGGCTTCTCTGCAGAACTACACCTGCTCTCCTCCACTGTTTACTGTACAACAGTATTGTTTTACTTTCTTGCTGCACCAGGGAACCACCATGCTACATCTATAACAACAAATGTTACCTTTAAAGGTAAGACCTCCTTGTTGATGGAGAAGAAGGAAGCCATGGCTTTTGTCCAGGATGCAAGGCCAGCCACATTACCACACACCCTTTTGGCTGTTTCAATGTTATAGTCGACCATGTCAAAGTAAGGCTGCAGCAGCTCCACCGTTTCCCTATTAATGGTGTCTTTGGGGAATTGCTGCAAAGGACAGAGAGGGGTAGAAACAGTAGAAGTTAGTGGGGAGTTAAGAGAACTTATTTGAATGAAATGAACTTGTACTAATTTCACTAAGTATACAATGAATGTACATATTATCCACACATGTAACTCCTGTGTTACTTAAACAATATAAAACCATATGAAAGAAGCAAAAAAAGGGGGAGACATGACAAAGACACATGAAGCAATGATGACTGATAGCAAATCAATGTGGAGCTGGAAGTGAAAAATGGAGAGGAAATGAGAGAAGAGAAATGGGAAACCTGATGAGATGGATTACAAAAACAAGGTGAAAGAGAGAAAGAGTGGAAGAAGATTGAACACAAGCTCAGATGCAAAATGAGGGAATGATGAATCAAAGAGGAACAAAAGAAAAAAAACTGCACAAAAATGGGACAGAAAGAAAGAAAAAGACAGAAAAAAGCACACAAGATAAAAAAAAAAAACCTGGTAGCACTGGATGACAAGTTAACAGATAGCAGCACCAGAAGAGGTGGTAAAAGATGGGTAGACAGAAAAATGTAACGGTGATAGTAAAAGTGGCAAATCTATGGTGTATCTAAAAAATTATGGGCTATAAATTCAATTTGGGAAGCACAATACAAACTCGTAAGATTTTCTCACACTTTTTGTGCCTATTTCACATATTATTCTGATTCATGCCACCTTGGCTTCAAACTGGCATATTTTATTGATAAAAAGCCATTAAACTGATTGTTCTAAGCCTGTATTTTTGAACTCTTAAGCTCTTGTATATAGACACATACACTTGTCAGCTTTAAAAATGCAGCCTGTAGTCTCTTTGTTCTTATCATTATTAAAACACTACCATATTGTTACATTACAGTAACATAGCCAATATCATAGTTGGGTACTTTGACATACTGTCTAATTGTTGCTTTCAAGACTGTGGACAATGTTCTTCCCTAAACAGAACAGGGAGCTATATCAACAGCCAATTGTATCCATTAAAAGTGAGTGTAATTTCAGTAAGTATAAAGTATAGTTCCCTGATTAGTTGAGCTGCAGGCAGTGGCGCTGCAAACTGAAACACATGCAAGCAGCACTTAAAGCATCTTACAACAGGATACTTCATGTTATTGAAGAGTATCTAACAAAGGTCTTTCATGCAGCAGTTATTTTGGTAAATAAGATTTTAGACTTGTTTTCTAGTTTAATTTTACAGTATAAGAAACTAACTACTAATTATGATGGAACAGCAGGGATGGAGGGAACAGCCCCTGTACATCTCTGTATATTTTATATTTCTGTTAGACAGATATCTCCTTAATACTTGCAGTTTATGGCATATGTGAACAAGCCATCGGCAGTACCTCCCAATTACTTCCAGTTCAGCTGTATACATTAGATATTAGCAGTGTACCTGCAGGCTGCCCAGGAAGTTTCCAGCTGTCATGAGTTTTAGGGACTCCTGCCAGCATGGCGTGATGCAGTTCTTCTCTGGATCGATCTTCACTGTGTTGACCTTCCTATGGAAAAGTAACAGCACGCAGTCCATTATCCGCATGATGAGGTGGGGGGGACGGCCAAGAGTTCGTACAGTGGCGATGTCTGATGGCTTGATTGTCTGAGTGGGTACAGAGAGAGAGGAAAACTGAATTTTGAATATGTATAATAGCTTGATATTGTGAACTGAAAATATGCACAACAATGGTTAGAACTGTTCCTTTAGTGAATTTTACAAAGTCAGAACACTATTACCAATAAAATAAGCAAAGCAATCACACTCATTTAATTAACTTTTTTTTTTTAATCAGCCACTATAAACCAATTGTCCAGATGCCTTTTAAGGTGTTACACTGTCATATAACTATGTTATGTTGTAATTACTATTTGTGGCCATCTGTACTTAGAGTAGGGCATGGAATGTGTTGCAGGTAGAGGTACAGTAAAAGGATAAAGCAGGACATGCTATAAGGTGAGTAGAGGGAGAATTAACTGAGAATAAGCTAATACAGAATAGTGAGGATTGTAATGAGTCCTGGAGTTTGACAATGTAAAGCAGGAGTGTGCAGTTGAAATGCACTGATGAGAAAAGATAGAGGGAAATTAAAAAAAAGCATGAAGACTAAATATAAACTCTGCCAGAATGAGAGGAGTTTTGCAAAGAGGGACAAAGAATTGCTTTAAGGGACTAATTAAAATGGGAAGGACAGCAGAAAAGTAAAGAAAATGTCCCAGTGAGATTTATTTGGCTGATTCATCAGACCCCCTGCCTGCTCATCTAATTTCCTCTCCTTTGTGCAATCTGCTTGTTTGTTTCCTCTTTTCTGCTCTATTTCCATTTTGTTTTATCAACCCCATTGTAGTGTCAATCTTTAACAAGAAAGTCAGCCACCAGACAGTCTGGGTTACCATCCACTTTCACTAGCTAGTGCACATCTAATCTCTCCTTTTTTGTACTTTTCTTGTGCTCAGTAAGGTCAATTCAAAATCATGGCAATATGAGGCTTCTACCCAAAACAGCAAGATAAACATTCTAATCAGGGACTTGTCAGAGATCTGTATGCAAAAATCCACCCAAGAGGACAGCTCTAATTAAAATGCAGGTCCATAGCACTGTGCTAACTTTAGTTATATATGCTGATACACACATAGAGCACACACACTATGGTGGCAAGATTGTAGGCAATATCTGCATAAAGCTAAACAGCATGTCACAGAGGGCTCTAAGTGGCAGCCTGAAGCAATACAAAGTAAGAGTGGGAAAAATACTGGTGGGGGAGGCATTAAGCACAATAAAATGCTCCATCACTCGGTTTACAGACAATTTCCAACCCTTGGTCTACCTTTTAGGACAAACCTACTATATGATCAGACAAGTAGCATACAGAGGTAGACCAGTTAAATCAATTTATTCATAAACAACATAGTTGACCAAATAGCTGTACAACATAAGTAGAAATAGATAAAACAGAATAAAAAAAAAACAAAACACACTACACATTAAGAAAACTGTTATAAAAACCCAACATAACCAAGATTACATTGAAGATATTTCAGACAGAGTTAAAAACCAAGCAGAAAAGATGGGCTTTTAACCAGGATTCAAAAGTTCCCAGGGTCGGAGCAGCTCTTATGTGAAGCGGTAGACACACTTCAGGAATTGTTAACACAAATGCACAGTCCCCTCTGAGCTTCAGTCTAGACCCAAGTGCCCTAGACGGAGAAAGGATGGTGCCAACTCACTGAGTGACTTAAATCAACCCTGTGATGAACCAGAAACCAATAAAGAAATGCTAATAGAGGAGAAATGTGATCATATTTACATCCATCTGTCAAAACCCTGGCAGCATTGTTCTGAACAAGCTGCAAGTAAGAGAGTGACGACTGGTTCCTCTCTCTGTATAATTCATTACAATAGTCAAACCAGGATGAAATAAAGGGATGAATCACCTTCTCAAAGATGGAAAGGGGAAGAAAGGCTTCACATTCAACAGAACTCTAAGCTTTAAAAGGCTAGATCTGACAACTTGTTTGTGAAATTGAAAGTCACTATCAAATTTCACACACTGGTTCCTTGCATAATGTTTACAGCAGGGTGCTAAGGAGGCAAGGTAATCTTCAGGGTAACCAAGGGAGTCGGCAGGTTCAAAGATCACAATTTCAGTTTCCCTTTCATTAAAATTAAGAAAATTTAATGACATCCCAGCTTTAATGTCCTCCAGTCAATCTACTAGGGACCTTATGGAATTCTTCAATTGATCTATCTTCAGTGGCAGATAAATTTGTTTGTCAGCAAAGCACAGGAAGATGATGCCATATTTACTAAAAAAAAAAATAGGCCCTAGGGGAAGCGACAATATAGAAAAGATGATGAGACCAAGAATGGACCCTTGAGGCACCCCACAGGTGAGTGGAGCTGATGAGGAAATAAGTCCACTTAGGCAGACTGAAAAGTTCCTGTCAGACAGGATTTTAAACCAGTTCAAAGCAGTTCCTTGAATGCCACAGCACATTTCTAGGTGGGCTGGGAAATTAGAATACTGTGGTCCACAGTATTAAATTCAGCACTAAGCTCTTAAAGTACAAGAATAGCAGTGTCACTAGAGTCAACTGTTAATAAAAGATCATTAGTCTTGTGCTAATGTAACATTAGTAATAGTAATATTATATCAGCATACTTAATGTTCAAAGTACAATTCAGTGAACAAATCCACAGCCGTGGCATTGCGGTAAGCTAAACTGATCAGAAAATGCTAAAAGTTCTGCAAGGTAATGCAAAAGTACAGTACATTAGAGAAAAAAAAATCACCACCATGACTCTTAGGGAGCTCTTTATATTCTGGACCAGCTGAACAGAGAGAAACACAGGTGGTATCGAAGTACAGAGAGTTTCAGCAGTCAACATGAGAATATATTTAGTGGTATAAATACATTGTGTGGGCAGTCTATTGTTCTTCATCTCCTGTTTTTATTTTTAAAAAACAAGCTGCAGTTCACCCGAGGAAAACAGATGACACCTGGGGACCCATATACAACTTGCATTTCATACCTGCAGTGCAGCCTCAGCCTCCTCAAGAGCTGGATGAGCAGCTTCAAGTTTCTCTTCAGCAATAGCCTTGTCAACTGAAATGCTGTCTACGATGGCCTGGGCCTTGTCTTTAACTTTCTGAACCTCCACCTTCACTCGCTCTGCTGCCTGGGCTTTTACTGTCACCTCCTTCAACACCTGGGCATATGCACAAAAAAACATAAACATGAATCAGTGAAATCCCAACTGGAATTCCTTCTTTAATCTAAAAAAAAAAAAAAAAAAAAGCTACATCATGTTTATTTTATCACTTTCCAGGCACTGCTGTATGAAATTTTAATGTCAGTTATTACTTAAAGCAAACACATATTGACCTGAAGCATACCAAGCACCCAGGCACGTTAATATGGACATGAATGATAGAAAACTGGCGGTTAAACTAATATCCACACGCTCTGACACAGCTGTAGAAGACACAGCTTGGGCCTAATTGCAAATAATTTGTCTTGGTTGTCAAAGTACAGGTGTTTATCACTTAGGTGCAGAATAATACAGTGGATCCTAAAGTGCTTGATAGCCCAAGTAAATAAGAAACATTAAGAATGAAAAGAATGAACCCTTTTCTCTGATAATTCTGTTTAATTTATACTGATGCATGTAACATTACAGTGATGTCTGAGTAACGCAGACTGTAATATACTTCTATTTATTAATTCATGCAGAGAAATACTATTAATTTTGCTGCTGTTCATCTACACCCAAAAATCCCTGCACATATTTTGTCTGCAGTAAAATACAACTATATATAACCAGAATAACAAATACCCACATCAAAAAAGCACCCCCACCCCCCCACCCCCACCCCACACACACACACACACACACACACACACACACACAAACATTAATTATTAATTATGTTACTTTTTTTAATACAAATTCTCCACAAATTTCAATCCAGCTAAATAAGACAACTGTTGGACAGGATAGAGCAAGTATTCTGTACAGGAAGTTTGTGAACCTACAGTAAAAACACACAAGCTCGCAGATAAAGACTTTCCTGCCAGTAACCTACCATATCAGCCTTGTCATTGGCAATCTGTAGCTCCTTCTCTTTCACCTCCAGCTCCTTGCTGAGAGCCACCACAGACTCTGATGCTTCCTTAAGCTTCTGGAGACCTGTGTTCATCCTAAACAGGAGGAATATTAAACATAAATCAGTTAAGCTACAGGCAGTACATTCTGTACTTGTCTGCCCTGTTCCACAATCTAAAAGGCATCTGCAAGTTTGCACCTGGGGTCCTGCTTGTTTTAAGTATCTACAAAATTTACAAGATGAACTACATGACATTGGCAGGCTGAGCACCAGGTGGTGAAATACTTGCATATTTTCTAACAACTTTTCATCCTTGTTCACCTGTAGTATGTGTCTGATCAAAATTCTAAATGTCATGATACCCTTTCAACAGTTGTGAATAAATGTGGGGAGGCTTGGGAAATAGCTGATAAACAGACATGAATTCAAAATCATGAAAAAATGGAGCATAGCAATTTTAGGTTGGTACAGCCAAGATGTTATTTAATGCTATAAGTTTTTTTTAAGTGACTCATAAATAAGAGGTTCTGGATTGACTCCTGTGACAACAGCTTCCTTGGGTTGTCTTGATCATTCATCAAAATCCATGCCCATAGCGAGTCAGTAACTACTGAGTAAGATTATGGTGAATCTGTGAAAATGGCTGGTATTTTTGAAGACATGCACTAATTACTTATTGATGGCTCACTGATGACTGGCTACTCATAGGGACTAAGAGCAAGACTAGACTATGAATTTAAAACAACTTTATGAATCTGTTATCATTTATTAAACACAAATATCATATAAATCCACTCTAAGAGACTTAGACAATATTCAGCATATGCAGCAGTTGATGCAGTGACTCAACACCTTTTTCATGCTTGCAAGCCAACAGCTAAAAGTCGCTCAGCTCTGCCAGTAAATGTATTATCATTAAAAGGAACTTGGACATATTTGGGCCAAAGTGGAATGAAAGCCATCTTAAATTCCACAAAGGCAGAAAAGTTAGATTTGTACTGATTGTAATTACAAGTATACTATAACAAATCTTTAACTTAATCCTCTAAGTCTGCTTACCTGTTGGCCAGGGTCTGGACCTCAGACTGCTTCTCCTTATAGATGGTCTTGTAGCCCTGAATAAAGGATAAGTAGGACTTGGGTGTGACGTGGGTGGCACGTCGGTATCTAAATTCAAAGAGCAAAAAAAAAAAAAAAAAAAAAAAATAGGAGAGTCTTCTTCACAAGGTTTCAACTTCAACCTTTAATCTACATTTAGTTAGCAATACTAAATGATGTGATGAAAGAAAGTACATGGATAGATATGGGCCTAAGGTTACTGCTATACAGTATTTAAAGATCGGTTTTGGTCCACCCTGGTAGCCCAGGGGTTAAGGTGCTGACCACAAACAGCAAAGACCCCAGACTGTGTCATTGGCCATATCTTTGTCCCCTAGTTTTCTGTCATCTTTTTACTCTCAGCTCTATAATACAGTCAAACATTTAATACAATGATGTACCTCTGGAAGTAGTCCACACACTTCTCTGCCACTCCATCCTGGAAGGAGCCCATGCACTGGACTACATCACTTTTGACCTGGGGTGAGCAGTCAATGTCATAGATGGACAGAAAATGCTCTGAAACTGCACAACAGGAAGATGGAGGAGGAAGGAAGAGAGTGGAAACTGATTACGTAAACCAGATTGGCAAATGTAAACAGAAATATTTACAAACATACTTACTGCACATTTTACTGACACACTGTTAGAAATTTATAGTGACCCCCCCCAAGGAATGACTGCAAGTATATTATTATGGATTATTGTCTTGTGCTCATCTATTACCATAATACTCTCAGAAACAGAAAATTCCATAACTGTAAAATAGACATTTTAAAAGTAATTTTCTATAAACAAACAGCCATGCTTTTGATAGATGAGCTGAAAAAAAGGCAGGGTAGAACAAAACAAGTCTTGCAGACCTAAATATAAATAGAATTATTTTATTTGTATGTGTTTGAAAAATCAAATTATGTCTCTTAGTCATGCCGCTGAAAATTACTACTGCAGTGTCATCTAACAAAGACAATTTGAATAGCTTTGTTCTGGCCTTCAGTAATTAAAAAAAACACAAGATGAAAATTGTTGAGTGATAAATGAGTGTTGCAGTGTCCCAGTTCAATCTGATTTTACAGTACTGAAAAAAAGCCAGCCAGTATAAAAAGAGGACAGAGGATGCAGTATAAACACATTGGGAAACAAATGTTGACATTACATCTGGAGAACATATCAATTATCACATTTTTAATTGTCTATGAAATATACCTGCCACAAGAGCATCTTTTGGCCAGCGGCTGAACCAGTCCATGGTGCAACCAGATATCAATGCTGGGAACTTTAACGCCCGGTTGCGGAACTTTTCCCCAACAGGAGAGAAGCACAGAACAACATGGAGATTCTGTCTGACTCGCAACATGAAATAGTCGTACAGGTTTTCATTGGTCAGCGGTCGCCTGGGAAACTCTCGCTTCATAACAGGGATGAGATCACTGAGGATCTCGTCAATCTCATCGCGAGCAAATAAATTTGACACCTGAGGACAGAAACAGACACCCATTTATGTCATGACAATGTCATTATCTATTACCTACACATCCATCTATCATTGTTAGTCAGTGTGAGTGTGTCTGCTGCCGTTACTCATGTTGTGGGGACAACTATGTGTAGTTTAGTATGAAGAGTACAGATACTGACTGATTATAAATTCAAAGCCAACATTTACAGAACATAGAATTAAAGCCTTTCAACATTGATGTGGTTTTCATTTCCTAGTTTGATTAAATTTGCTTACATTTCCAATATTGCATTTTGTGTTAATCTTGAGTCTCTTACCCTTTACTTGTGTAGTTGATATTAAAAAGTAATAATAATCTCTATGTGTATATAGTGTCATAATTAGAAGTGCCAACTATTTGCTGGGCTCTTCACATAAACAACAACCTCACACTAAAAGGTTGCTCTTTCTTTCTCCTCCCTGACACCTCTGTCACCATGTGTCACATATGGTCATCCAAACACTTTATGCAACACAAACCTCTCTGTCACCCACACACAAACAGCACCCAAACACAAACACCACTCTGCCGTGGAGACTTTTATTTATCTCACTGGTAAAGCAGCAGCTGCTAAAATTGTTCTCCAGCCAGGAAGGCAGAGGACAGGTGGAAGAGGAGCCGAGGAGGGAGGTGGAACAAAGGGTCGATGGGGATGCGACAATGATGAGGGACAGAGAGTAACAAGAAACAAATTAAGGTTAGAAAAAAAGGAGCGGATAAAAAAAGATAAGGATTGAAAAGGACCAGAATATAAAAGGGGTAAAAAAGAGGAAGTAAACAAAATATGAAAGGAGGGGGTGTTGGGTGAATATATCAATTACCTGAAGGTTAAAAAAAGCAGGGGAAAATTTTGCATGTTGACAAACTTAGTTTTAAAATGTAAATAAATTCAAGACAAGCATAATTGTACTATAGACAGAAGTAAGTAAAAGAAAGTAAAGTCTGGCCTGTGTGTTTTGATGAAGTTAGCTGTTTTTCTCGATGCAAAATTAAGCACAAATTAAGAATTAGTCTTAGGTCTAGCTTTGTCGGTGCTTCCTGAATGAAAGCAGAATCAGCATCTCAGGCAGGTGTTGTTACGTTTCCATTAACTCAGTTTTGGAAACTGTTTCCTGTATTATCATATGAACTAATTTTTAGCCTAATGACTAATTAACAAATTACAATTTTGCAATTGTAGATTATTTTATAATCTAAATAATATAACTGCAAAAAGAAAAGTGCCGAGGAAATGCTATGCCTGGCCTAGGTTCAGCACAGCCACTGGGCTGAGTACAGTGGACGATTCTGGGACTACAGCAGAGAAATGCACAAACAGTGGCACTTGACCTTAAAGCTACTTGTTGCTATTGCTGCTGTTAACACAAGGACTAAAGCAATTTTGCAGCTGTAATGCAGACTGTGATAGTACAGAAAACACTTTGCTATATTTGTCCCATCTGTCAGTTACAGCTTCAGTTCATTACATTCAAATTGTTGAAACTAAATATGAAGTGCCACCATATTGACAAGGAAAATGCCATTTGCTTTTTAATTTCAGTGGATTCAGATGAACCTCATAAGGCAGGTAGATAATACATGGTTTTCTCTCGTGTGTGCCTGTATTGTTGCTGCCTTGGTAACACAACATGAAATGTGTATTTCAGTCAAGGGTGAATGCCAGCTGTCAGTTTCAGCAACAACAACAGAAGTATAATTGAAGCTTTTGGAGATGACACACAACACCATTGTGTAATCACAAACACTGATGTGACTGTGCATTCATCAAAAACATAATAAATTATAGAAAGGAGATAATCCTGATAAATAAACTTTTGTTGGAATGTGTTGCAGGCATCTGGATTGAAGTGTGTTTATTTTGAACAAAGAATAAAATTGATGAGGTATCACATCAAGTAATGTGTTGCTGTGTAGTTTTCAATGTACTTGAATATTTTCATTATCTGCTACTTCATACTTTGACTTCACTACATTTCAGAGGCAAATATTATACTTACTTACCTTTACTTTAAGCACAGAGCATTGGGACACAATCATGAAGTGGAACGAAATTTATTGGATATTTCAAACTTTTTTAACAAATAAAAAACTGAATAATTGGGCGTGCAAAATTATTCAGCCCCTTTACTTTCAGTGCAGCAAACTCTCTCCAGAAGTTCAGTGAGGATCTCTGAATGATCCAATGTTGACCTAAATGACTAATGATGATAAATAGAATCCACCTGTGTGTAATCAAGTCTCCGTATAAATGCACCTGCACTGTGATAGTCTCAGAGGTCTGTTTAAAGCGCAGAGAGCATCATGAAGAACAAGGAACACACCAGGCAGGTCCGAGATACTGTTGTGGAGAAGTTTAAAGCCGGATTTGGATACAAAAAGATTTCCCAAGCTTTAAACATCCCAAGGAGCACTGTGCAAGTGATAATATTGAAATGGAAGGAGTATCAGACCACTGCAAATCTACCAAGACCTGGCCGTCCCTCTAAACTTTCAGCTCATACAAGGAGAAGACTGATCAGAGATGCAGCCAAGAGGCCCATGATCACTCTGGATGAACTGCAGAGATCTACAGCTGAGGTGGGAGACTCTGTCCATAGGACAACAATCAGTCGTATACTGCACAAATCTGGCCTTTATGGAAGAGTGGCAAGAAGAAAGCCATTTCTTAAAGATATCCATAAAAAGTGTCGTTTAAAGTTTGCCACAAGCCACCTGGGAGACACACCAAACATGTGGAAGAAGGTGCTCTGGTCAGATGAAACCAAAATCGAACTTTTTGGCAACAATGCAAAACGTTATGTTTGGCGTAAAAGCAACACAGCTCATCACCTTGAACACACCATCCCCACTGTCAAACATGGTGGTGGCAGCATCATGTTTTGGGCCTGCTTTTCTTCAGCAGGGACAGGGAAGATGGTTAAAATTGATGGGAAGATGGATGGAGCCAAATACAGGACCATTCTGGAAGGAAACCTGATGGAGTCTGCAAAAGACCTGAGACTGGGACGGAGATTTGTCTTCCAACAAGACAATGATCCAAAACATAAAGCAAAATCTACAATGGAATGGTTCACAAATAAACATATCCAGGTGTTAGAATGGCCAAGTCAAAGTCCAGACCTGAATCCAATCGAGAATCTGTGGAAAGAACTGAAAACTGCTGTTCACAAATGCTCTCCATCCAACCTCACTGAGCTCGAGCTGTTTTGCAAGGAGGCATGGGCAAAAATTTCAGTCTCTCGATGTGCAAAACTGATAGAGACATACCCCAAGCGACTTATAGCTGTAATCGCAGCAAAAGGTGGCGCTACAACGTATTAACTTAAGGGGGTTGAATAATTTTGCACGCCCAATTTTTCAGTTTTTTATTTGTTAAAAACGTTTGAAATATCCAATAAATTTCGTTCCACTTCATGATTGTGTCCCACTTGTTGTTGATTCTTCGCAAAAAATTACAGTTTTATATCTTTATGTTTGAAGCCTGAAATGTGGCAAAAGGTCGCAAAGTTCAAGGGGGCCGAATACTTTCGCAAGGCACTGTATATAGCATAATGTATATACTGTACATTAACACTGCATTTACCAGCTGCAACATTAAAGTGATGAACACAATAGCTTGTTGTATGCGATAGATGCTGAGTTTTGGGTATTGTGTTTCCATTTAGCCTACCTGATAACATTTATATCAACAACAAACAACAGTTACAATTGTTTGCTGAACTGAGCACCAACAATACCCAAAATGTAGGTGTACATTTAGACTTCTTATTAATCATTCAAATATTAAACCAATGGCCTGTTGGATCAATAACTGCTGTGCGTGTGCAAGACCTCTTGATAAGTGAAGATGTATTATTGTCTTCCACCTGTAGAGATCCAATGTATCTTTTTAAACAAAACTTAATCTAGGTAGCTGCACATGCTTTCACCACCCGAGCCTGTACATTTCGCTCCATTAAAGTGCAGACCGATTATCACTGTGGCAGCACTGTTGCATATCATTGCTGTTCCCTTAATGGAAACTCTGCATAGCTTTACATATTTAGAATTCTGTCACCGAGTGTGCTGAACAACCGACATCTCACCTTCAGCTGCACCAAAATGCCTTTTAGATTTGGAAATGCATTTTGCAGATACATTTGTCTTTCACTTTAAATATGAGTTTATATTACCATGAAGGCACATTCATGCATGGTTTTTTTTTTTTTTTTTTTTGTCCACATGTACAGTCCTGACCTCTCCAGATGATAGAATGTTGTTCATGTACTCGAGGAAGGACTCGTCTTTGATTTCTTTGTCAGTAAAGATAAAGCTGATGCCTTTCGCCTGCTGTCCGGCTATTTTGTACAAACCCTTCAGGTCATCCATCAGGTTGGCTGTGTTATATGAGCTGGCAAAAAAAAAAAAAAAAAAAAACAGAATACATAAAATAAATATGGACACAGATCTGACAAAAGATCATTACAGAGATGTCACTATTATGTTTGAAAGTGATCTACAAAACTGGCATTGAATATGGCTATATGGACAAAATAAATAAATAATTCACAGCCTTGTAATGAAGCTGTGTGTATACTGTGTGTCTGTGTGAACACCATAAGAAGCCATTTATATTGTCATGTTGTGGGTGTCTTTAGGGGAACTAGTAAAACAAAGGGTGACTAGATTGATTTCTGGTTTGAAGGCTGTTAAAGAAGCGAAGTGTCCTACAGTAAATGCTTTCTGAATGTGCCCTCATCTGTTTTTGTGTAAATCTGAATGAAATATAGAGGTTTAAAGAAAATAAATGAGAAAGTGGAAGATGAATTACTGTAATTAATCTTCCACATTAATTGATGTTCCAAGTGGAAGATTAATTAATTAACCTTCAGAAGAATTAATCACATAGGGGAACTAAAGTCATGATAAAGGTAAATATCTAGCAAGAGAGTAACAGAGTTAGGATGAGTGTAGTTGAATAGTTTAAGTGAGAAAGTTTATTTTGCAGAGTCTGCATGAGAAAAGGTACAGAGACAAAATTGAGGTGTTTGTTTTCTTCACAAGGTGCAGTCGCATTAATATGAAACATTAAAATCAGTTAGGAAAAGAACAGATGGGAAATGTGATGGCAACAAATGCTCATGGGGACAGACAGAGGAAAAATATCTGACAGGTTGGGAGAGTCAGAGAAGCCAGAGTAACACGCAAACAACAAGCCAGACAAATGACACAGCTGAGCCAGTGGTGAGTTTTTCATGTTCTCATGAATCAGCTGCACTTTTTTTTCCATAGAGAAGATCAGTTGACAAGGGACATGAGAGGCCAGGATGATATAGTACAAGAAATAATAAATTATGCAATAAAAAAAAAATCATATTCAATTCCTTTCAGATCTAGAAATGGCCTGTCCAGGCAGTGAGCCTTACCGTGTGAGTGTGATCTGGAAGATCTTGTATCCAGCTATGAATGAGGCCAGTCTGGTCAGGCTCTGTTTGCCTGAGCCCCCAACACCCACCAGCAAGGCATTACCTCCAGGTGTCCGGATTATCCTCGACACCTAGTCAAACAAAACCAAACATACACACAAAATGTGGATAAAGAAAGGGAGTTTCATCATCATAAAAAGAGGTTTTGGTTTTCGTATACTAAAAACTTGACCCTCCAATCAAAGGACCATGTGTTTGTCAGTTGGCCCTGCAGCATGATGACAAAGGCCTCTAGCACGTCAAGTTGGCCTCAAGCCTCTGCCTCTGAGTTTTGATTTTGTGTGTGACACAATACATAGAAGTAGAGTAGTAGACAAAGTAGAGTACCTTGATCAGATGTATCATTGCATCTTGAAAGAAAACCATGTCCATGCCAGTACCCCTAATGCTTTCATTGTAAAGGCTTAGGAACATATTCAGACGGTCCTTTAAACTATCAAACGATTCAATGGGTTCATACACCTTGGGCAAATTTAAGTCTGAAGAATCTTCTGGCTCCTCTCCTGTGAGGAAACAACATTTCACATTAACAACATAACAATACAAAATGAAATTGTTGAGTCTTCGCATGTGTCATCTTATTGGTTTATCAGTACCTGTACCCTCAGGAGCGTCTCGTAGGAAGTCGACAAAATATCTGTTGACTCCACAATCCACCGTGTTCTTGTGCTCCTCACCCAGCTCCTCCTCTACCAGCCTTGCCAAAGTCTGGTCAAACCACTCCACATCTTCAAGCATGGTAAACCTGTCAGCTATCACACGTTTGCACTCGTGTTTCCACAATGCCAGCAGCACCTGGAAATGATATTTTTTTGTATTATTGCAGTCATTCATGCTAGTAAGGTCAAAAACTCCCTGTTGGTGAAAGCTGCTTTTTAGTCTGTATACAAGCAAGCAGAACAGGGAGGTTGCTAGTGAAATAACTAATTCAGCACACAAAGACACAGAGCACATAGCCAAAATGACAAAGGGTATTGATGGAGAAGAACTATTTTACTATTTAATGTAATTGCTGCATGAGTTCATGACAAGGTAAATACATGATTTACAAGATCAAACAAATGCATTGAGCAGAGACACTTCACCATTCAGCTGAAATTCATTAAGCCAAACATCACTTAAATGCACAGATTATAGAATTCTGCAAAGACAGCACACTCATCATGAAATAAAAGGCTGGGGAAGCCACATTAATTTATATTCTATACATTTATAGTCTGTTTGAGATGTTTAGTTTTTTCCTAGTCTTGCCTGCTTTAGTCTAAGCCTTCTGAGTTGAGTTGGCCTCAGTAGGGATGCTGAGTATGGAAGCCTGAGGTGATATACAGCATTTCATTGCATTCCATATTTCAGTGAGGCCACAAATGCACAGAGACTTGGCCACCTCAGCGAGAACTGAGCTTGTAATGCCAGATTTGTAGCTGTTGAATGCCCCTCATTCTTTCTTCCCTACCAAAAAACACTTCTGTCCCCAATATTGTTGATGAATTACACTGTAATATAGGATGTAGTCATACCTCTACAGATAAGTAGGGATTTTGATGTTCTGTCAGCTCTCTGCACTACTCTAGTCTATTACAGTATATAGTACTCTGCACCACACTGTACTACATGAATTGATCCAACTTCAAAGTATCTCTCGATGCCCTGTTTGCATCCTGAAAAA
This sequence comes from Monopterus albus, assembly GCF_001952655.1. NCBI lineage: Eukaryota > Metazoa > Chordata > Actinopteri > Synbranchiformes > Synbranchidae > Monopterus > Monopterus albus. The sequence goes on from NW_018127911.1 coordinate 5,514,634, forward strand.
TCAGCATTTAAATGCAGTACAGCATATTGGAATTAATGCTGGCATGCCATTGTATGTATGTATTTTTAAGCTTTTTTGTGTCATTGCCAGTTTGAACTTTCATCTTATTTAAGAAACAAAGAAGCAATGTCAGGACTAAAGATATTTCTTGTCAGCCTGGTTCACTGCTGTCATTGTGACACTGTCTTTGGTTAAAATCTTGTAAATTGTAAATTAATTACTCTAAAAACCCTGTAAACATGACCAAAAATGTGTTTTCTCCAGTAGAAATCTAGCCATGTTAGCATGTTTCTTAATTACATAACATTTCAAAAGTTTGTTTAAAAAACTGTGAACGTAAACACTGCTTAAATTGTCTCACCTGAACAGAGCTGACCACCTCAGCATTGGTATTGAGCATGCCTTGCCAGACTCTGGACAGATCCCTAAGGTTGAAGATGTAGTGGAACTTAGCAGGGGTTGGCAGCATCTTGATCTTGGTCAACTGCCAGAGACGATGGGTCAGAGACACCAGGCAGGGCACGGTACGCTGAACCTCATCAATGAAACCACGGCGTGCACAGAAGTGACCCTTGCCGATCACACCTATACGACAGGGTCAATGTTGGGGTGTTTGTTAAATTGAAGGCAAGAAAGTGACTAAAGAATGTTGTTTTTACCACATCTCTAAGGTAGAGTACACACTGTATAGGCTGTGAAATAAAATTTTCATCAGTTCATTACTGTAGCAACAAATACCAACATAAATTCCAAGTTCTGCAGTTTTCTCGCTACAGTATAAGTAGTAAGTTGGCGCCATACAGTATTATTAAACATCAGTCTTAAAACCAGTAACATTTAAATGTATTGATTTAATATGTACATCAGTAATGATTCTACTGCACTGTTAAACAGTTTCCACCCACCAAATATCTTGTCTATGGAGGCATTGGAGGGCAGTGTACAGTTGAAGATGGAGAACTGCCTTTTTAGTCTCTGTGGGATGTCGTTACGGCCTCCTCCTGGATGGATCATAGCTGCCAGAAACTGAACATCCATAATACTTGTAAACTCTCCTGGTTTCTCAAGATTAAAGAAGCCATTTTGCTCCATCAGCTGCCGGACAATCTCATTCGTCACCTATGATGAAGGGCAAAAAACTAAGTTTAAACTAAGAAGAGATTTATTAATAGTTCATGCTAGCGTTCTTCCGTGCTCTTACCATTAGCTCATTTAATTTTAGAATTTAATCAGGTCCATAAAATGTGACTAATAAACAGTAACATTTAACATAAATCATTTGAAATGAAAAATAAATGGTTTTATATTATCTTCCCATAATTTACTGATATACTGTACATGCCTAAAAGTGAAAGATATTTTAAGTGTTTTCATTCACGGATGTTACTGATGTGTAAATGATCCTCAAACCTGGTCTCCCCACTCGTTGATAACGGGGATGTTGATATCATCTATGAAAATGGACATTTTTTTCCCTGCAGGGGGTCCAAAAGTGGTCCCCATTCTCTTATCCAGATAGCTCTCAACAGTCCTCTAAAAGAGAAAGAGTAGTAGTAAACAAAAAAATAAAAATAAAACAATAAAACAGAACACCACGTTCTGACAAAAAGAAAAAAAAAAAAAACACAACAAGAAGTGAGGGAAAGAATGTGACACAAGTTCCTTTCAGAAATAATCCATTGTGATAGCCTGATCAGCATACAGCTTAGCCATTAGTGGTCCATCCTACAGCCTTCATTTATTTTTAATCAGATCAGACATTGATCAATATTATCTCAAGTTCATGATAATCCATGACATGTTAATACAGATATGAAGCATCCATCATCCAAAGAAACAGCAGAGTGGGACAGTGAGCTGTTAAATCTAAATTAAGTGAGAAGACTGTGAATTAACAGTTCTGCCTTACCTGGAACATGAGGGGTGTGGTAGCAAAAGAGAAGTTGAGACACTTGCTGATGTGTGTCTCAGGGTCATATTTTGACATGTAGCCCTTGATGATAACAGTCTTGGCTGTCCCTTGTTCTCCAATCAGCAAAACAGCCTAGAAAAATGAAGGCATTTTATCAAGCTAAAGTATCACACGTATCAAAATCTATAAAGTAACTTTTTGTTTTGCCATGATCTCCAATTTCACCGAGTTACTACTAACCATTAAAATCATTTTCCATGGGCGTGACATAACAAAAGACACCCAACAAAGCCCAAGAGAGAATTAAACAAGAAAGACATTTTAGGTCTGTCAGCCTTAAGACAGCAGCATACTGTGTTTCAATATATTGATGAGTGATTATAAGTTCTCAGCTACACAAATGATTAATGCTAAAGCCTATGGTCACAGACAAAGATGGTGGAGCTAATTAAATATAATGTGACATGGGTTCTCTTGCTACCAACAATAAAAGATAATATCATCAACCTTTATCAGAGCTTAAATATAATGATTTTTTTTCTCCAGATCAGTAAATTTTAGTTCATAGTTTTAATCAGCCTCAAACTGAATTTACCTAATAAAAATTATTTATGAACGCAAAAGAAATCTCACCCTTACACAAACTCTCTCTTAAACACACCGACAAACTGAAGCCCCTCATTCTCCTCTAGTGGCATTATCTGAATTAGTCTTACACACATGCGTGCACACAAAATGCACACACAGGTGCTGTAATGAATGCCGTGTGGTGGAGCATTAGACGGGCTTTTAAGTATTGACCACAGTATTTTAATTATGGTCTTTTGGTACTGTTAATACTGCTGCTGTTAAAGATCTGAAGTGTGTGTCTCTATTCATCTGTAGGCAAGAACAAATGAAACATTATTCACACAACAAAGAGGAGAATAAATGGGCGCTACCCTCTCTAAAACCCTGGTCACAAGCCATAAGAAGCTATGTAGGATGTGTATATACTAAATGCTCTTGTTTACAGTTCCTTTTAGGGCATACATCTTGAAACAAAAATGTTTTAGCAACACATCATCCAGACTGTGAGACACATACTCTAGGTTTTATACTATTTTACTACTTAAAGCTAATGGGTTTTGACACTTTTTAATATATCGTTGCCTTTTTGACCCCATATACATACTGTATATACAGTATATTATACTGTATACAGATATACAATGCTCTTTTTGCTAGCCTCACCTTGCCCTGCTTGGCAATGGTCTGAATTAGGAAGTCTGTTTTAACATTGTCCACACTGGGGACCAAAATGGAGCTGTACTCTGGGGTGAATTCAGATGGATAAACATATTCCTCCACTCTGGTGCTCCAATGGACCCACTGACCTGAAGCAGAAAACATGTGAGCACATTAAAAAGACAAACACAGTAGAGATTAGCACAAAATGTGCCACTTCCAAGCTGCCTTTCCAATGAGGAAATAGTTCAGTATTTCACTGTATGATTTCAGAAACGCATCCTGCTCCCAAGTTAGAGAGTAACATGAGGTATAATGGTTCTGCATGTAAAGGGCCAGCTTTGATCGTCTACAGGTGATATCATCTGTTTATCAGTGCATGCATACCATCTGCTGCGACATGGTAGTCAAACATGGTGTCCTCGCTACCAGGAGGGATGTCTGGCAAGTTTAGACAAATACTGTCATTCCCTCTGAGCCAGATCTCCATTTTCCTCCGGTCGTCCAGTTCAAGTAAGGCTCCGGCGCTCCACATCAGGGCAAAGACATACAGGCGCTCTAAGTGCTCTCTGGATAATTCACCACACTGCTCCTTTAGAATAACAACCAATGTATTTAATGGGCTATTGAAACAACTAAGGACATCAAGAGGTAGAAAAAAAAACATTAAGTAGAAAAATATGCATATGTCAAAGATCTTACTTTATAGCAATACTTATTTGATTCAACACAAAAAATATTGATGTACCAAAGTGCGCAAAATACCTACCAGATATCTATGAGGTAATCTCAACAGGTGTACGTAAAGTATCGCAGCCCCCAAATTCTGAACTAAATTCAAGGGACTACAATTCTTTTATCTGAAATTATGCTATTAAACCAATGAGTACTGCATTAGCTAATCATTACTAATCAACCATAAAACCTTAAAAAGGAGCAAGCTTGAAAAAAAAAATACTGTTTTTATGCCTTGATTACACATAGTAGGCATAATTACAGTAGGGTATTCACAGCTCCTCTGGTGGCCTCAATAGGACTATTCTTCTCAAATTAAATAGGTATAATTGGAATAGGTTTACCTGGTTTTTCTGTGTGATTGTAAACTGGACAAAAAGGGCAAGTTCTTTTATTCTGTAATCTTTGCAGTACTAAGTTTAAACTCACAATCTGAATAGGGTGTGTTAACAAATCTAGTGTACTAAAGTTGATTAGTAGATTCCAGCTTCATAATTAAAATATACACTATTTTCTGTATGAGTGCAGTCTTACCTTAGGTGGGATGAGTCCCTGCAGCATGTTAATGCACTGCATGATGACAAAGGCCTCTAGCATGTCCATCTTAAACTCTAGTGACGTTAGACTGAAGAGGTAAAGATCATGGAAATATGAAGAGAAGAGCTCCCTCAGCACCTCCGCCTCCTGAGGGGCACGTTGCTTCAACCAGCCCTGAGAGCAACAAGCACAGCACTACAGTTTGTAGTTTCAAATTGTGCAGCTTAGAGGTGTACAGGAACTGTTCACCTGTAGTTTCTTTGTCCAAGTTACAGTATGTATTGTTCATTTCTAGCAGTCAGATGCAGCAAACACGTTAAATGCTATGAAGCAACACAACTGAAAACTTACTGATCTTATAAGAATGCCATACTCAACTTTGGACAATTTTAAATGATTTGACCTTTTACCGTGATTTTATTTAGGCTGAAGAATGCTGAATAGCATATCACAGTGATACAGTTCACATCTATTCAGAAGTTAAGATAGCTAGCTACGGTAAGAAATTCACTGTGGTTATGTTTTTTTTTCAGTTGCAAATACAACATACAATAAGTGCCACTATTTTCAGTAATGGTGGAATTAAAAAATTTTAGTTTATTTACCTCCAATATAGGACTCCAGTCAAGCACAGAGGAACTCATGAACACCATGCCATTGCGTGAGACGGTGGCTGGAGAGGCATTGTCGATATTATGCGGCTCAAAAACCACCTTACAGTTGGGACTCATGGGTATGCGGTCTCCATTTGCCAGTGTAAGAGTTTTGTTGTCATCCAACACTGAGTTTAGGTTCTCAATCCAGATGGCATCAACTGGTCCGTCCAGGACTATCCAGATGTGCTCTCCTGGGTGAAAAATGATGTTCAGGGTTGTTCACATACTGTAGATATGAATATATTATAAATGTGTGACCTGGTGCTTGGCCCTATAATTTTCAGTGTGGTAAAATGAATGCATAAAAAGGCGGAACCACAGCTCTTACTAAAATAGTGTAAACAGAGTGAACTGATGCATCCACTCAGTTCAAAATGCCATCTTGCACATATGATCTAGCTCTATAATATAAAAACTTCATGAGTTGTCTTAAACATTCACACTCACTGTCAGCCTTTCGCTCATGTCTACAGGCAATTTAGAGTCCCCTATCCTGCATGGCTAGGTTAGGTGAACCTGATCTGAACCAGAGTAGAAGGATAACTTGAACTCCACACAGTTTGAAGCCAGAACCTTCTTTCTGAAACAACAGTGCTAACCACTGCACCAATGTGTCACCCCAAGATGACGTGAATAACAGAAAATAACTTCAGATGCAGAAAAACACAAAAACAGTCTACTCTGGTTGCCTGGAAAAATCATACAGGTGCCAGTCACTGAATTTGGTTCTTGCTCCTGCGAGATTATTATGTTTAATGTTACTTAGTGATCACTGACCTAAATCTTCTGGTACAAGACCAAATGACTCACAGTTCTGACAAAATAATTGCTAATATCACTGTTTTCATGCACATGAGCCATTGCCTGTTACCATATAAGCCATAAGATAGATAAGGCCTGGGATGCTGCTTGCTGCCATCTGTAAGCACAGCTCATTTCCATAGAACATTTCTTTTCCTTCTAGAATACTTTATTCAAGAGTTGGAGCCCTGTCACAACTCCATACCATCTACTTTTCTATGCCAAAATTCTGTCTGCTCAAACAACAAATGGCTGCATAAAGGCTGTATACAAACATGAAATCTATCCTGCTCAGTGACATACACAACAGCATGGGAACATATACCTAATAAGAATATTTTGACATATTGTATTAAAGCCAACATTTGTATAGTCGCATTAATGTACAGAAACATTAATCAAGTGTGCTGGCTTTGGACTGAGATGAGAGATAAAATGGCTGTTGAAGCTGTTTTGAAGTAGATTAGCAGGAATATGAATGAATTATCTGAGGAAGCATTTTTCATCTCAGCAGGGATCCCTCTCATGTTTTCTCTCTCTCGTATGTTAACTTAGCAGAATCATGCTGTTGGTAAGAGTTATGCTTGGCTGTTAGAAAACCAAGCTCCTTTAGTTCCCAGAAGTCATTACAGCTTGTGTAAACCTTTCCATCAATCTCACCCTTGGTGGCCATAATTATTAAAGCTTAATTCTAAAGCATGCATAACAGGCACCATTTTGTAAAATATGTTTTTAACTAGTAGAATGAAAATACACAAATGAAATATGACCATTATTGTGAACTCATCTCACCTCTGAGAAGGAAACCAGTATTAGATGAGTAAAGTTTCTGACCTTTCTTTGCCCTCAGCGTTTTCCTCCAAAGTGTAGAAAAGACGCCATCAGTCCAGTCATTTGTGGCCACATCCAGACGACCAAACATCTGAGGGGCTGTAATGGCTTTGGGGTTCATCCGCATCTCTCTGTGAGGTTGACCACACTCTGAGAGAAAAAAAAAGACACTGACTCAGTGTCTTTGTTGCTCTTGCACCGATACATGTTTCAACATCAGTCAGTTTATATCTGTTTTAAATCTACATCCCAAACCTGCTGAAAATCCTACCTGTCAAAGCTTTCATCAGTGTGTGTATACAAGTTGTCTTCCCAGCCCCACTGGGTCCCAGGGCCATCATTCCATGGCGGACCCTCTGCGTCTCGAACAGCTGGATGACCTTCAGCTTCCATGGAGGGTGAATGATTAGACCTGCACTCTCCACCTGAGGAGCACAATTATAGTCCAAAGTTTTACCATGCAATATAAAAATTATAAATACACTGTCTTGTATCTATAATTTCTATATTGCATGTTAAAACTGAACACATGTATACTATGAAATAATACACAGGGAAGTGTTGATAAAGCAACATATGCTTTAAATTTTATATTCTTGAATGTTGCCACCTTTTACTTTGATAACAACTTTTGTTGTGGTTCTCTGGCAGCAGTTTGACCATGAAGTCCTGATTCTACAGTCTCCTTTGAACTGTTGATGTTGAAATGTGTCTACCACTTGATCTATATCGCTTTGGGTGCTACATCTTTGAAGAGTGACCTGAAAGATACAGCAGTCTCAGTCCATTGGTCTGTCCAAGGCCAGTTTTACTCTTCATTTCTCTTTGTGACCCCATCTTAAATTTTTTCTTTACCTCCACTCCCTCTATTCCTCCAACACACAGTACAGTATTTCTCTTTCATTTCACTCTCCCTTGCAAAGGCAGACACTTGTTCCTACCTGTCTGTCGATAGCAGCTTCTAGTTCAGGGTAGCCTGCTTTATCAAGTTGGATGCTTGGGAAGAGGTCCTCAATCAGACTCAGGAAAAGTGGCTCATCCTCATCAATCTAACACACACACATTTCAGTTACAGTTCTTTCTTATTATCTGCTGTTATCAAATTTTGAGCTCATGAGCAGGTTTCAAAAACATATTGGCCCTTAATGAACTATTTGTTGATCTATTGTATTTTTTGTGCACTAACCAGTTTGGAGAGATTCATGTCCCTGAGAACCCTCATGACAATGGTGGACTCTGTGTCACTGGGGTTCGCTCGCTTGGCAGCTCCCAGTGTTCGCAGCACTGACAGAATGTTCCGTAGGCCAAAGTCATAGTGAACCTGGAAAATTTTAATATTATTTTAATCACTTAATTCATCTGGATGAGCAGCATGTGTAAAACCAGCCTCTTCTCTGTTCCCTGTTTCCTACAAGCCTCTGTAACAACCATTTACACATATTTCAGTAACACTCACAGCATGTTAAAGAACATAAAACATACGTCGGGCTAGTACATGATAAAAATCAGGCTTTCAGTCAGAAGACTTGTTGCTTATATGATTGAATACTTACATTAGATGTACAGTTGGATGTGTAGACCATTCGTTTCTCCACATTCAATATTTTTGGCCTTCTTGCACCTTTGCATTATTGCGTGTGCCATGATCAAACTAATACTATAAATTAGGCACTTGAAATGTTGTGAATAGAAAAAAGGACTAACAACTTACCAAAAGATAAACTAAGGTTTTTAAAATTATTTAAAAATCTGATAATAAATCTGAAAATCCCAAAGCATATATTTATAATGATGTGAAACTAGAAGAGAAAGCATTATATTTTGTCACATACAAAACTTTTTTTTTTTTTTTTTTTTACCTGTTTGGAGAGCTGCTCCTCACACAGCTTGTAAAGAGTGAAGAACTTGCGAGCCAGCTCCATGTTGTCTATAAAGCCACAGCTGGCCAGTTTTACCCTAATGATGATCTGACGGTCCGGGACCATCATAGCTACAGAGCGGAAGTTGATCTTAAGGTTCTCGGGAAGCTCCTGGCGGCCAGCATAACCTGGGTTCTGATTGTACAGAGAATTAAAAGAAAAGTTTTAAGAGAAGGTATGACAGAAAAAGCTTTTTAAAATTATGATGTAATGTATTCATATATATTGTACAGCGTTATATAAAACACTTAGATCTCAGATATACTGTTACAGCTCATCAAATAAATACAGAGAGCATCATGTGGATAGCACAGGAGTCAGATTTATAGACACTGGCAGTCAAAGGTTTGGACACACTTTCACATTCAGTTCACTGGGAAAGTGTGTCCAAACATTGACTGGTACTGTAGAAGTTCAACATCAGCAGCTTGTAAAAAGGTGTTGCAGTAAATTGTGGCCTATGCTCTTTGCAGAGCCTGCCTCTGATTATCATTTCTACATAAATAGAAACAAGGAACAACAAAAGGAAAAAAGGTAGTGACCTCTGACTATTAATTTTCCCCTCATGAGAGAATTATTTCAGTGTGCTGTTTAATGACATGCTTGGAATAGTAACTGTGCCAAAGAGATAAGGTGATCTAACTATTACTGTGTGAAGAGTGTAGCAATGAACACTGGCTAATATTAAAAGGCAGACCCTCATGTTTAATGTTGGACAAACTGCATTTTAAAGTAAGACCATGGTCTAGGTCAAATCCATTTCCTTACACTCATTACACTGGATTGTACGTGATTTATTGCATGCTTTCAAAATAACAAGACAAAGTTTTTTGCTTGGAGTAAAACATCATACTGTAAAACTGGCAGCTAAAACAGCTCGTTTTATTCCAGTTCTTACAAACTGGGATCCCTTCTAACTGGTCAAAGATGAAATGATTATATCAATACAACATGCATTCTGACATAATGTTACTGTTGTGTCACTGACCATGGTAAGAAAGATGCCAAACTCGGGGTTCATGTCCACATTGTCTCCATCAGTGAAGACAAAGTTTTTGCGACATTCCTTCTTGCAGGTGAGAACTATCGCAATCTGCTGGGCAGCCACTGATAAAACTGGGAGGTCAATGCGGTTGAATTCATCAAAACAGCCCCACGAACCAGACTGAGCCAGGCCTGGAAATGACATCTGTATTGGTCACCTTTGTGTTTGTGTCTGCATTTGTATATTTTCTGTATGAGTGGGTATTTATATGTGGAATGTGTTTGTGACAATGATGCAAGTTTTTATGTGTTGTATTGTATGTTACTTCATTATCTTGATTGTTATAACTGTATTTGTCCCCCTGTGAGGTTTGTTATGTTTTGTGGTTCCACTTGTTGGTGTTTTGTTTGTATATTGTGATATAGTTACTCAATTAAAAAAAATAATAATGTACACATGCAGCTCTATTATTATTCTGTGGCAAATAAAATAAATATACCACTCCAATACATTCAATATACCCAAATGTCTCTTGATTATTTAAAGTAAAAATTTTCTGTGGTCCTACAGTACCCAAAACCTCTCAAGCTGTGCTCAAACCTTGTGGCCTTTTTAGGGCTCCTTACATACAGTATATTTATTCTGGTGCTGTGCTGCTTTATTTGCAGTAACATAATTTGTGACTCTTACCTTTGAAAATTCTTCCCAAGCCTCTGAAGTCCATCTGGTCAGAACAGTTGAAGACCACAACATACTTTCCCAGACAACGGCCCATGTCTTTTATAGTCTCAGTCTTACCTTATAACAAATGGTAGATTTTTGCATTGTAAAACAAGATGCAATAATATTTATGCTGACAGAAGAGCAAATTAATTCTCCTACAAAAGCACCAATTAAAACTAACTCTCTAATCCATTGGTTCCAAAGCCTTTCAGCTTGTGATGTTTTGATAAAAACTGGCAAAACTCTGCACACCTGATTGCATGACAGGTGCGTGGAAGGAAGACAAATTGCAATAATATAAGAGTAACTCTGGCACACTGTTACATATAAGCTGAATGTCTATATGAAGAGTTTATCCCTACCTGATGAAGGTCATATAGACATAAATGTTGTGGACTTTATAAACTGTTTAGCCTAAGTGAGACAGTTTGTGAGAGTTTGTTTTTGCGGTGTGATGCTTTGAAGCAGTGTAAATTTGTAATTCCTCTTCATGGGATGTATGCAGAAGGTATGGGAACTGCACCACAGGCAAATTGCTGCCCTTTTCTGACTGAGTAATTGGATTTTACTACTCATCTGACTTGAGATTGACCTGAGAACCTCCTGAAAAGGTCCCAAACCCAAGTTTAGAAATCACTGCTCCAATCTAACAAGGGAAGGGACCCATCAAAAAAAAGACTGAGTTAATGCATTTTTTTTAAACATCACTAACATTTTCTTATTTTCACTACATCATACTATACTGCCACACTGTTGATACAATATGTTGTGTATTCAAGACAAAATGTTCAGTTCCATCATCTGTTCAAACAAAATACAGTACATTACTAGTGTCATATCTCAAGTCCTGCCTAAGCAATTTCCAAAAATAAACTAAAAACGATTTTAAGACAGATTTTAACCCTACCTGTTCCTGCTGGACCAGCAGGAGCTCCTCCCATGCTCATGCCGAGTGCCTGGGCTAAAGTGATGTAACACCTAAGCAAAATGACAGAGGTCATTCAGTTTTTATTCGCTTCTCATTCTATTTCTCACACAGAAAAACTAACATGAGCACAGCTACAGAATGCTGCCACTGATGCAGATAAGGAATCAGTTGGTAAATCCCAATACTTTATATGATCATTTCTCACTCAACTCGGACATTGTTCTGGTCCCACCATCTTAATCATCCCCTTAAGAGCGAGGAGGCTGCCTGGAGGAGCCATGACCAAGGATAAAAGAGGCCACCATTTGCAGAAGTCTTTATGTGCCGACACACCCCTTTATCAGAAACCAGTTGACTAGATGACTAGACTAGACTAGGTGCTTCAGGTGAAGGATGTCTCATTTTTAAAATGTGTTTTTTTGATTCCTCTCTTCTTGCATTTTTTCCTTGCATCTTACATGGGAGGGACTAACATGAAAGAAAAAGATGCAAGTAAGAGAAACACAGATACAATTAAGGGAGTTGGGATTTATCCAGTTACTTGTTCAAGCACACTTAAGCAATTTTGTGTCCTTCAGAGAATGTAGAAAAAAAATTTGACTACTGCTCTTAAAAATAATCTGCAAAAAATGAATTTCTTCAAAACACATACTAATTGTAGAGAAGCAATGAAATAGTGTTTCAGGCAGGAAAAGCAAACAGTGAGAGAATCAGGGCTGTCTTGGTGCCTTTGGCCATGATGAATTTACCCAGTGTCACTTCTTTGCTGAGCTGCTGTCTCCTGCTAGCTCCTGTCCTGCTATTGACCCTTCTCATCCCTGTCTTAACATCTTTTTCTCTCTGTCTCTTCTCATAATCCTCTCTGTCTGTCTGTACATCTGGCAATGGGCTGTTGGTAGACCTCTGCCTCCATTCCTGTGTCTGATTTTCTTTCTGTCAGTCAAATCTGTTAGTGACAGAAGTGATGACCACTGTGCCTACTCCTCCTTTCTTATTTCTTCTCTTCACAATTCAAAAATGTTCACTGTTCCTCAAATCCAGTTATTGGTTAGCCATAAAATGTGGAAAATTCAAATAGAAATTTGATTTGACACTATAGTGAACACTTCTACAACAGTACATCAGTTACTTGCATGCACTTTATCTTGAGCAGTTAAAAATACTGAGCTGCTGCTTGAGCAACTACCTCTTTTCTTTTGATCTATGTATGAAACTATAATGACTAGTGTTGCCTGCATCACGGCAAAGAACATGGTACTGAGTGGCTGTCACTTATTATGAATGGCTGCAGTGTGTATGAGGTGGGGCACATTACAAGCATAAAGTCACATTTTCTTTTTTTAACGAGACTGCAATTACTCCAAGCTTGTGTTGTCCTTCTTCAATCTGTGCAGCACAAGCTGTTAGACAATTAGACAGCACACTGAAGAACCATGATAAAATACACAAGTGTCTGTCAGTGATTTGTCTGTTGGATATATGTTTAGTAAATGTAAAAATATTAATGTGTGTCTGTTTATCCTTTCAGATTACTTCTTGGTCTGTATTACTACAATCTGAATTCACCGTCTATCATTGTGTGTGTGTGTGTGTGTGTGTGTGTGTGTGTGTGTGTGTGTACCCTCATGCATCATCCTCTACCTGTCAGTCAACGGTGTAATGACAAGCCTTTCGGTGCAGCCCAAGAATTCATTCTGATAGACAAATCCCACATCTGTGATGTTGATGATCATCTTGTCTGAGTCCTCGTTGAAGTAGAAGCGACACTGTTTCAGCCACTCAAAGTCATTGGGGGTTTTGACATGCAGTCGGCACTGAAGGGACCAAAGGTGAGGATAAAATAGAAGCGGAGGGACAAAGAGAAGAGTTTAAGAGGGAAACGGAGGACAGAGACATAGAAGGAGAGAAGAAGAAAGAGGGAAGGAGGGGTAGAAAGGGAGATTTATGAGGGAGTGGATTAGTTGACAGGAGGGAAGAAGTTGAAAGACAGGTAAAAGGAATATGGCCAAAAAAAAAAAAAAAGATGTGACAGGCCATGAAGTGAAAAGGTCAGGCGAGAAGAAAAAAGGGAAGTCAAAGAAATTGCTCAAATGAGTAAATTAAGAACAGTGAAAGGAGGTGGCAGAATAAGGAGGGTGATGAGTAGAGAGATGAAATAAAAGGAGGACAAAGATGGTGGAATGTAAGAAGGGCAAGTGGACACATAGGACCGGGAGGCGGGATTAAGACGACAACAAAAAGGGACAGGACAGGAGCAAAATTTGTGCATGAGAGAATGTGAGAGTAAAATACATGAACACACGTATAAGGAATAAAAAAAAAAGTGAGACTAAAAAACCAATCCAAAAAAAAAAAGTTACCCACACCTGCTCTATTCAACTCAGACACCTGCAAGGCAATTTACGGTGCCTGGAGGGGAGACTTCAAAGACAACCCTTTCTCTAGTCCTAAATATCAAGTGGCTGGCATTAAAAAGCTTGAAAGACAGTAGTCAGACAGATTTGGCTTTCTGTACAATAGCAAACATCATTTGGAATACTGACACCCCAGCCCTATGGTGTCTGAATATCAGATGCAGTTTTACAAAAGGATAGCCATCTTGAGCAGGGGACTTTATTTAGATTTAATCTTGAACAGAAACTAAGTTAAGTCCTACTAAATGATCAGAAACATACTCACCAGGTCATCAAATATATCCCTCTGGTGGACATGGATTGTGATGAGGGTCTCGTATTTAGTCCTCTCCACTACCCCCAGGTCTCTTGTAGTCATGTCAATAAGTGTGTTGAGCAGGTCCAGGAAGAGCTGGTTGGTTTTGGCCATAATGTGGCGATCATATCGAGCACTGGTCAGAGCCTCCTCAGTGTCTCTTGTCCATATCATCTGAATACCTAGCAAGCCCACCTGGATCAGTCAGAATAATTGGTAATCACTGTGTGATGATCTCGTGTACTGAAGAACTTAAAAATCACTTCTTTCATAACAACTGTACTGTACTTCATTAAACATTAGTGAAAGCTGAGGATTCTGGACCTGAGTTAAGGGCAACAAATAGTCTTAGAAAAAATAACTGGCCCAATTCATTATGTTGGTGAAGTTTCTATAATTTCATGTTTCCAACATTTTTCTTCTCAGTACCCAGTTTTTAAAAGTTAGTGGAAATGTTCTTTGAATCCAACCTGAGCTGGGAAGGAGTTTAGGAAGTCAATGAGCTGGAATCCAGAGTCCTGGATGGTCAGGGTAGCCTGTCGGATCACCAGGTGCAAAGACCTCTGGGATTCCTTCAGCAAAGCATTGAGCCAAACCTCTACATTCCCCTCAGTTGTGACAGGACGCTCCAACTCCACAGTCTCCCCTTCCCGTGATGATATAGCCAGAATGCGGTCATATATCTGGGAAAGATGGCAGGTTATATTGTTTACATTTTACATATTCGCATTGTATTTCACATTTCTTTTGAAGTACAGCAAGAAAGAGAATACTGTATGCTGAATATATATGTTTTCCTCCTTCTATTTTTCAGCAATATTCTGCTTACTCAATTCAATTTTACCACTTTACATTGTACAGAACTTTATTCTGTCTGATGCAATTGTTTTGTCATTTTTAACCAGATCTTTCCGAGGGTTTTAAAGACGCCACTGACACTGACCTGTCAAAAGGTACGAACAAACAATAAAACACTAAGAGACTTCATGAAACATTCACCTTGTCATGGAATTGGACACTTTTGATGTTGTCAAAGACACTGAGAAGGTGGGCCTGGATGGTGTGGGAGTCAGAGGCCTGGCCCAGTATCTCAAGCAGGGCAGGGTCAGAGACGAAGAAGAAACGAGGAAAAAGCAGGCGTTTCTTCTCCAAATAGCTGTTTGACGGCATAATGAGAAAATAAATGTCAAAAAATATCTCAGAGCAGCTTTGAAAACACAACAACTGAGACTCTTGTACAAAAGCAGGCAACACAACACAAAAAACAAAATCAATCTTCTGCTATTATAACAGTTTTCAAAAGTACTGTCCTCCTTTTGAATAAACTACTCACACTTCTCATTTTCATATAGTTTTGAGGTGTGGACCAATTAGGATTTTAGTACTTCATGCTCACCCTGTAAGTGACTTCTGGCAGATCTCCAGCTGTTCAAGGAGGTGAGGAAGCAGCTGCCCCATGGTCTCATCTCCCACACATGACTGTACTACGTTGGGCATCTCGTGAGCTCGCATCATGATCTTCACCCATGATTTGTCAATGTTGGAGAAACGCTTTGCTTCCTAAAACAGATAGAGTCAATAATTCATCCTGTTATCAGAGGTTGCATTATTTGCTTTTGCTAAAGGTCAAGTTGCAGTGTGGAAAAAAAACAACAGAAATACGAGGCTCACAGAGGATACTAATTTCTTACATTACACAGAATCATCAAGGACAATATTGGCTGTACAGTAATTCTAAAAGTCAGGTAGCTTTGTTTTAAATATGCCCCTTATAAACTAAAATATCCTATGTTCATGTAAAAGTTGCTATAATGCTGTTTGCCTTTAAAGGCATATAAAAAGAGGGGTGGTATGAGTAATTTTGAAATGAGTTTTAAGAGAGTTTGAAATGTGAATAATTCACGGTGGTGTATTCTACCTTGGGCAGCTGTTTGGCGATGTCTCCACCCACAAACACAGCCTCTAGGTAGATCCAGAGGTTCTGAACAGTCATCCAGTTTTCAATGATATCAGTGGTATTGGAAAGATTGTGGACCCACTTCTGAATCTGGGCTTTAAATGGGCTGTTGTACCTGGAAAAATAACACATCAGCATGTGAGCCTTACATTGTACTGTACCACACACCCTGCATGGTTGCTGTGAGGCCTACTACTCATGTCCCACGACGCAAGGACCAAGGTCGCCAACAGAAAGTGCTCTGCAATTTAATTTAAAGGTCCTGATATCAATCCTAATAGTGGTCATTATCAGATTCAACACTGGCATACCTGTTACTCATTAGAGACCCCAAAATCATCAGGCTGTCCTCCATGCTGGCAATGATCTCAGATGTGCTGTCTCCTCTCAGTAGCAGCTCTCCACGGGTTTTAAAGTTGGCAAAGGTCAAAGTCTTGTTGTCCCACTCAGCTATCACCTGCTTCAGCTTCTGCTCAATATCCCTTTCCTTTACTGCACTGATGCAGATATCCTGTGTAAGAAAAGGCCCAGTTTGTCCAAACATTAGCAGTACGGGTTTTTCATTGGCCCTGCCAGGATCTCACCACATGCTGTGTTGATAACTGTAGGTGATCAACAACGAATTTCAAGTAGGTGGAGAATTAATGACTAACACAATTACATAATTTTAAAAACATTCATTTGCATAAACCGACATTAACTAAACACCTTTTTCTTCATTTACATCATCATTATTCCCAATAATTTTTGAAGCCTATCATACTGAAACTAAATCCATAATAAATATTAGCAAGCACTCCATAAAGACGCCTGCTAGACTTTTATCATTAGAGCAAACCATTATTAATGTAGATAAACATTTAAAGGAGCATGTGCTCAGATGCTCAAGATGTGCACAAATTCACAAAAATAGGCAAACAGAAATGCCTTCAAAAAAACCAGGAGCATTAATGACAGTTATGCAGACGAGACTTTATATTCTGAACTTAAACCGATGTTTTGGTAACCAAGTGCTTCCTCAGAGCTCAGCATTAACATTTGCCTGTTTTTGTGACCATTATTAATGTGTCGACAGCTGTAGGGTAATATCAAAGCCTAAACACATCTATTTGGTGCC
>NW_018127911.1:5531764-5537084 GCF_001952655.1 Monopterus albus
CCAAGATTAATGGTTGCTACACAGCAGAAGAATAATGCCACTGTTAACCTTCATTCTTTTCACATAACATATCAAAAACAACTTAAATATTTAGAAATATTTATACATATTATAATACAATTTACATTAGATCAACACTTATCCACCACTCATCCACTTACTTATCCACCTTATGCTTTATAAAAACAAAGGCACTTTCATTATCTTTTTGGGCTGCACAACTAGCCAACTATTCATTCTTACCTCAATCTCTTCTTTATACTTGAGCAGAGGAGCCTCCATAATGTTGCATAGCTTGAATGTTTCAGTTTCCACCTCAAAGGTATATCCAGTTACCTGGTCACAAACAGAGATAGATTTGTTGGTCAATGTCTATTCATACCATGCTCTATGTCATGACAGCTCCTACTGTATTATTACAGTGCATATGGTAAATGTAACAGTAGGTCTTAAATGTAAATAACTGGCATCCACAGTGGTGTGTTTGTGGCCTTGTTTCACTGACCTCAGTGATTCTCTTCCAGTGGCGCGTCATCATAGCCTTGTTAGTCATGAGCTCCAGTACAGGGCAGCACTCACTGAACTCATCAATCATTTTCTTCAGGTCCAAGAAGGCCGGCCACTCCTTCAGTGCACGGGGCAGCTTGCGACACCTGGCAATTTAAAGAATATAATGTTCTGTAATAAATATCTTCCAAACTTGAGATTAAGTCTACATGAAACACAGTTCAAAAGGCCAGGCGTATATGTGGCCTTAGCAACACTGCTTAAAAATGATAGCTAGTATTTCTGCCTGAGGAAGGAGCTGTCCTGTCTCTTCATCAGCACATGTTCCCTTTAGAACTGCTAAATGCTTACAGCCTTCAACTCCCGTTACAGGAGAACTCAAGAGTAGAGATGTTTTTCACTTGATGGAATACTTTAAATTGTATTTTCTGAGCCTCTTTGGCACATCCATGCATTGCTTAATGAAAAACATTTTAACCCATAACTTCATAAAAAGCTAATTGGATCAGTTGATTTATTTATGTATTTGTTTTATTTATATGGTTATTTTTTAAGTTTGATAGTCACCCAATTTCCATGGTAACATGATTGCCAGATTACTATGTGCTAAAGTCACCTTTGCAGTTTAACAGCACAAAACCTCATCGGCTGAGTTGTCATGCTTTGTTTAAAAGTGTCTCACTGTTCACTTTTTATGTTTAGCTCAGGGCAGCTAAACTCAGGTTAGAACAGTTCAATACTGATAATTTTAATTAACTTTAAAGTGGCATTAAGATTAATGTCACAATAAAAAAAACTGTCTAACCTTGTCTGAAAGTTCAGTAGCTCATTATTGATCCTCTCGATGTGGATGTCAGCCCAGAGAATATCATGGTAACCATTGACTGTTTCAATGACATTGTTGTAAAGGCCGTACAACTTCTGCAACAGAGCCAGCTGCTTTCTGATCTCCAAAAGCTGAGGATGCTGAGTAACAGGAAGTCCAAACAGCTCCTCTCCACCTGTGTAAGTGATGTACTTCCTAAAAAGGTTGTCAAATTGATTCTAAAGAGGAGAAGAATGGCAACAAAATACTTATAATCAGCTTGGGCATCACATAATGGTAGTAAGAATTACAATTACACAGAATGATCTAATTTAGCAGCAATGCTTTCAGCCTTTTCTGCATTTGAAGCTAAATATGTGTGATTCCCCATGTGTACATTTTTCACACTGTAGAAAACGGAAGCCCAGTTCTGTCATTTGCAATGGATAAAACAAAAAAAAACATTCCTCTATGAACATTATGGATAAAACAAAAAAGCATTCCTCTATGAACATTATTATCATGAAACTGGCTTTGTGGGGAAGCAGGTCAATTACCAGACCCAAACCAGAAACACGCTGACCGACTGATAAATGATTAAATTAATTGTTATGCCGGACTCAGTAGCAAACCTGGAACATGATGAGTCTGTCACTGGCATCCTGAGGAGCAAGCCCCATCACCATGGGGCCATCCTGAAGCGGAGGAAAAAAGTCTTTGTCAGCACTCTTACTAAATTAAGCCTTAATCAAGCCATGTTAATGATGCGCTGTGTTTAAAATAAATACTTTCATGGGAAATTAACACAAGACTGCATGCAGGTTCTTTTATTTTTGGCTGTCTGAGCCTTTAAGGGTTTTAACAGACACTTTCTCTTCACCTTCTCATAATCCTGGTAAAAGTGTTGACAGTCCTCAATGAAGGTCTCCACATTGCTGAGCAGTTCTCCTCTGAATTTTGGCTGCAGGGCCACCAACTCATTCTGTACCTCTGTGCTCCGAGACAGCAGCTTTTCCCAGGCATAACGCAGCGTGTCCACCTTATCTGCCTCTTCTTTTGCCACTACCAGCTCATATTTATGAAGTAAGGCATAAGACTCCTGGGAGGAGAAAAAGAAAATTCACCCAACTCCTACAAATGCTGTACAATCATACATACATGTGTACTGCCATTGCACTTCTGAAACAGAACCTAAATGCTTTTTTTGTAATATTTATTGATTTTTAACAAAATACAACATAACACAAGAACTCAAACAACATGAACTCAAGTGTACCCAACTCCCCGCCCACCCTCACTTTCCCACTAAACGCTGTGCGTGGATTGGTAGGTGTCCGAGGTAAGAAGATAACCTAAGTGTTTTCATAAATCTTACTGGTATATTGATACTCATATACAACACAATAACCATATTATACACTTTGCATTTGATATTCAGTCTCACTATAACATACAACACTAAAGAAATGCTCTCATGTCCACCACTGAAACAGGAAAATGGTTCCTTTCCCAATGTGTGCATTTGTGTGTGCATGAAAGAGGGAACAGCAACTGTGTAAAAGAAATAATACTGTGCTTTACCTCTATAGGTCCTACTTGAAAATCAATAGATATCTGATGCTCTCTGATCTCCTTGAGTGCTGCCATGGCAATGCGAATGTCATCCAGGTCTTTGATCTGCCGGTTCAGTTTCTTCCCTGCCTCATCTATAAAAGCAAAGATCTGTTCCATTTCTGAGCGGTACTTCCTATTACAGTACAGTCCGTAGTCCACCATCCAGTTCTTGGTTTCAGCAGTGAGGGACATCTTCAAGTCCACTGGTACAAATAAATACAAGAGGGCATGTAGAGATCAGTGATGCATCGGCTAAAGTGTAACTATACTTCATACTGGTCAAACTTAATCTGACCTGTGTACAGAGCAATCGCTCCTACTGTAATATACTCTGGTTCTGAGTTTATTTGTAGCTCCAGATCTCGGTAGAACAGAATCTGGCTCTCAAACTCTGATAACAAGGGACTGCCCTGGATGAATCTGTAAAAGACAAACCAAGAACAAACACTGGAATGATGGCAGCAGTTTCATGCTTAGGAAACAAAACTGACTGGTTCTCAGTGGTAAGAGTCAGAGTTCCATACTTGTGCATGGTGTCTTCATGATCTTTTCTCCAGATGTGATGGTAACGGCTAAAATGGTCTAGAGCTGCCATCACTTCCTGCATATCAATATAAACAGGACTTACACTATTGAGAACATGGGAATCATTCAATATGTAGCATTTAGATGACAAGGTAACCTCTTTTTATGTCAGGTCATTAATATTAAAATACACTGTGAAAATTACTTCTGGTCAATGCTGAAATCTTTTGTATGCTTCTTTAATTAGTTTCTCTTAGCTCTGTACTGAATGTTCAGTGTTGGCCAGCTGTATACTGCATGTTACAATATATACATCAATCAAAATCTTCTTGTTGAAATGAAAGCATGTGTACCTTTTTGGTGGAGCTGATGGAGCTACTGAGAACAGACACCAGTTTGACTATCTCCTTGTTCTCAGACACACTCTTGTAGTAGTTTCTGGCTTGGAATGGGATGGCCTGAATCACAGATGCTGAAACGTCTGAGGTGCTGCCATCTGCTAAAGTGGTTGGAGGACAGAATCAGATAGAGGATGTGAAATTGTTGTCACACTGTTTAGAATTTTGGGTAAATGCGCCATTTTGGGGTGATCATGCTCATTATACATCATAGATATATACACTACATACATCTATAAGTTATTTAAAAAATATAAATACTATCCCATGCAGCTACATATAATAGTGGATGCTTCAACTATGCCCAAATGTCCACTTCAGTGATTAGTTTGAGCATAGACAGGACAGGAATTGACTCATTTGCAGTGTTTGTGCCATCCAACAAACACAACAAGAATGTATGCAGGTAAATATAATGCATCCCTCCCAAAATGGTGCCCCCATCACAACATTCAACATTGTGTGAAGGTATGTCACACCCTCTATAGAATAAAGAAAGTGGGTAAATAGGATGTATCTAAACATTAAAAATGTTTGGTTCAATTGGACTTATTATATAATTATTATGTAATTTATAATTACACTAAAGAATTGTTCAGGGATAGTTGTAATCTAATAATTGTTTATAACAAAGTTTTGTAGCTGCAGGTGTTGACCCTTGGAAAGAATACTTCGCCTTCATTCACTTTGCTGTTTATTTGACCCTGTTAATACGTTTTGCAAGTCAGAGGATGCTTTAAATATCATATACTGTATTTTACCATAAATAGCTGCCATTTTAAACTTGACTTGACAACTGGAATGGTTTGTGATTCTAAGATGTATCTACAGAACATGTTCATATCCAACTTTTAAATTCAACGTCTGTCCTCCTTTCATAAAATCAGTGACCTTACATGCTCCATGTTAGCTAGTCTGGAATGTGGTTGAAAGGGCTGCTCTAGCCGAGTGAGATTTAAATGCCACTGACATACAGTATTTATGTCAGTCCATCAATACATCTATCTGCTCCTAGTCAGATAGGGCTTTGCTCTGCTGAGCTGTGAAATAAGGAGATCTGATTATCAAGTGACTGTGGTGCAATAGCTAATGATCAGAGCATAGTGTTCTGATCTGCATGTTGAAAACAATATGGATGCAAGGACAAAATAAGAATTGCTGAAGTGCTTAAGTTACATCAGGTGAAGTTTCACGTCCTCTCCCACCTGCCAGGCTCCTGTATGTTGCTGCTCCATCCTCTGATTCACTGCCTGAACTGTCCTGCTTCAGAGCCGCCATCCGTCTTTCATTCATTTTTCTCTACATAAAGTAAAACAGATGTAAGGGGTTTAGCTGGTAGACTATAAAACTATCAGTCTAGAAAGAAATTATCACCTATCAAACCTACCTTGGAGATCCTTTCTTTGCTCCACTGGCTGACTCCTTTGCTGACACTGACCACACACTCCACGGCCCGATTTAGAGCCTGCTG
>NW_018127911.1:5537099-5545822 GCF_001952655.1 Monopterus albus
GAACCACGACAATGTTAGGGATGGAGAGGGTCATACTGACTCTGAAGATTGCCTGCTGACTGCTGTTTTTGCCATAAGTGGGTGATTCACTCTCAGCTACAGGGGAAGAGCAGAGTAGTGCTGTTACAATTTGGTGTGATTCAAAGATAGCCATGAGCTCAGTAGACAGAAAAGAGAAAAATCTAAATAAAATAAAAATACTATCATTTCATTATTTGTGACTTTTGCTCCATCTCAATAAGTTTTTACATCACTTGAAAAGTCTAGGTTTATGACTGAATTAAGAAAAAGTAAACATTTTGTTTGCTTTTTCAAAATCTTTATATTAAGATAAGCCAAAGTGCTAAGAGTATCAAAATGCTTACACAAGACTGACCTAAGAAATTAATGAGTGAAGAGGTGTGGATGCGCTTGCGTAGCATCTCCAGGGTGTTGCGTGTCAATCTGAGCAAGGCATCCAGGTTGCGGTGGTTGAAATACGACAGCAGTTCCTGGGCTTCCCGCTCCATCGTTTCCAGCAGATCTCTCTTTTTCTTCCTCCTCACCATGGGAGAGGAAGGAGCAGCGCTGGCAGAGAGGAGCAAATTGTTTCTAGAGAACAGATGGCCCTCTGATCGGCCCTCTTCTTCACCAGCGATGAAAGAGTTGACATATTTAAAATTGAATAAATAAAGTGTACAAAACATAAAGTGGTCTGAATAATTTCTCAGTTCTATCAGTATTTTCATTGCAGATTATTAAGCACAAACTTTAAAGAATTAAGACAGTCTCATAATCAAAGTTAAATAAGGTTAGTTACACTCAGTATGGAAAGTTTTCAGACCCTTTCAAGTATTCCTCATTGTTATGTTTCAGACTCATCTTAAAATGTCAGATCTTTTTTTCCCCACATCAATCCACACACAATACTCCATAGTAATAAAGAAAAAACAGGTTTTTCAAGTGTTTTGAAAATTAATTAAAAATAAAAGAATGAAATATTCCATTTACATAAGTATTCAGACCCTTCACTTGGTTAAAGCACCTTTGGCAGAATTGACAGCCTCAAGTCTTCTTGAGAATAAAGCTACTTGGCTCCTTTCTTTTGGAATTTTCTTCCATCCTTCTTGGCAGAATTTTTCACAGACAACTAGGTTGGATGGGGAGCGTTGGTGCACGGTCATTTTCAGATTCTGGCTGGGCCGCTCCAGGACTTTCAGACTTTTTGACTTCAAGCCACTCCTGTGTTTTCTTGGCCGTATGATTTGGGTTGTATTGTTGAAATGTGAACCTTCATCCCAGCCTGAGCCGACTGTGAGATCTCATATAGTCAGGTGTGTGTCTTTCCTAATCATATTCAGTGCATTAAATTAGGCACAGGTAGACTCTAATCAAGCTGTAGAAGCATTTTAGTGACTATTGGCAGGAGCAGGATGCACCAGAGCTCAACTGCGAGTGTCATAACAAAGGGTCTGAATACTTATGTAAAAGGGATATTTGTCTTTTATTTTTGGTACATTTACAACACTCCAAAAAGCTGTTTTTACTGTATTATTATGAAGTATTGTCTGTAGATTGATGAGGGAAAAAATAAACCAAATCCATCTTAAGAGGTCCAAAACAACAAAATGTGGAATACTAGAAAGGGCCTGAATACTTTCTGTACTGACTGTACAAACTGTGAGCCTATTATGCCCTTTCTATTCATTGTAGGTGCATCTGTCCTGATGTACTATTTCACATGAACTGTCTCTCCTCTATTACATTCTATTGCATCTCAACATATATTCTATTTGATCTTAAGAGGAAAATTTTCACATACCTTCACTGTCAATGTGGGCTGTGGTTTTGCTCTCATTGCTGATTTCTTCCTCAACCTTCTCTGCCTCCTCTTTCTGACTGTGGTCAAACTCCAGCAGCATGTTGATCAATTCATTAGCAGCCTCTTCCACTAGTGAGCTCTTTGTGTGGAGATTCTGAGCTTGTCTCACACATAGGTCCTATACACATACGTAGATGTATGTAAATTAAACACGACCTATACAGGTCACACACTCTTGTATAGTAATTAGCATGAGTTTCACCGCTGACTCCTCAACCATAAAGACTCTTTATATAGATTGTATATTCTTCAAAGGTCGTAAGATTCATAGCATAAAAACATTAAAATTAAATTAACAATTAACTTTTTTCTTATTTTATGTATCCCTTTATTTATTCCTGGACACAAAAATCAAACTGTCAGCTTTGATCAGTGTCAGTAATTTCTACACTGCACTGGGCATCCCATCATGTAGGTGAGGATTCATGACTCTTTGACTAACTCACATCAATTTACAGTATATTGCTTTGTCTGCAGCAAGAGCATCATTTTCAAAACAACTTCGCTGTGATAACTTAGCAGCTACTCAGCAACCTTAATAAATCACAACTGACCACCTGTAGACTTGACTGCTACTGAGTTCGTGCTCATCCTCAAGCAGTGTCACAAGACATGCTGTACATAAACAGTAATCTTAACGTGAGCATATTAATCCATTCTGTACATATTGTTCATGATTCACCATAAATGTGAAGAAATAAAATTCATACCCTTTGTAAATAAAAACTGTTGTAAATGTAGTAATTATAGCATCTTTGAAATTAAAGCAAGGGTGTGGGGGATGTATTGTAAAACTTGGGGGGGGGGGGCCCAAAAAAAACACAAACATACACTCATACTATTTTTTTCACACCCATGTATTTATTAATTTATTATTAACTGTAGATTTCCTATGTATGTAGAGCATTTACTTACCCTGGTGGTCTGAACAAACTCCTCACAGGTGATCGGCTCATCCTCTGGCAAAACACACAGTGTGGATGCACTCATCTCCTGCAGTACCGCATCTATCCTAAACTCCACCAAGTCATTCACCCTGTCCATCAACAGCTCCAGGTTAACTGGAGAAGAAGAGAAAAAGAAGGACACAGACCAGCAGAGGTATTGGAGGAAGGAAAGGGGAGCAAGAGCAATGAAGAAAGGTCATTCCAAAACAGGACAGGGTTAGGGCCTACTGCCAACGCTGAGGTGCATGATGTTGCATGTGGAATGTAAATCTTGCTAGGTTTTTTGCTTACCCAAAGCCTTGTCGATGCGGCTGAGGTACTTGTCTATGTTCAGAGATGTCCAGTTGAGAGAGGTCAAACCTGGTTGTATAGCCTCATCAACCTGCCAAGTTAGTGATGTATGTATGATGATGTGCTTTGTACAGTAGCTGCTGTGCTCTTTTTGTCATGGATTTGCATGTCACACAGGAATGTTGAAAATACTGTAAGGTTGAATATTTGACCCAAGAAGAAAAAAAAAAGGAGAAAAGTCCTTTTTCTTACAGGTCATATTAATTAGCTTTCTTCTTTCGGCTGTTCCCGTTAGGGGTCACCACAGCGACACAGTTTCCACCTAACTCTATCTTCAACTCTAATTAGCTATAAATAACAAAAATAAAATTAGCAAAATATTAAGATTTGTCTCACTATTTCTTAAAAGGTATGACCCAATACACAAATACCAGTCTTTTCCTAGCTCAGTGGTTTCAAATATTATGACTTGTGATTTCTTAAAATCCCACACAAATTCATGTAAAAACAGATTGATAGTTTTACAGTGGCATCACTGAATCAAAATATAAATCTGCACTCATGAAATATTAAATCAATTTATTAACCAAGTAGAAGATGACAGTACATCTCTATATCATGAAATCATAGTTTTTCTGAAAATATATACATGTACTCACTATAATACAATATACTGAGCCCTAAAAAGAGTATAGAGTATATATCAAATCAATTCTTGGAAGCATCATATATATTACACAATCACAAATTAATAAATATAAATGAACCAATAAACTGTGAAATAGCTTATCATTAATTAGAAAGTAGATTTTGAATAGTTACTTTTCATTTAGTTAGCATTATATTAATCATAAATGTCTTAATAACACTAACCAACTTGAATTATACCATAATGACACCTTACCTTGGCTACATGCGGCATGGCCAGCTGTTCAAAAACGCTCTGAATCTTAGCCCGCACTCTGGTGTTCTCACTCAGCATTAACTGGAAGGTGCCAAGATAGTAACAGTTTATGCACTCACACAGTGTTGAACTGATTTGTTTAGTGGAGAATACAATAAGTGCAAGTGCAATTACCTCCTTAGCATAACAAAACATTATAACAGCTTCAGTTGTCCTTTCGTACTGCTCCCTGTTCTGTTTCTCAATTTCAACCAGATGCTTCATATTTGTGAGGCGCTTTCTCACACAAATATTATAAAAGGTCATAAGACTTTTATATTTCAACATGTACAATCAGCTCTGGCTCTTCATATTGCATATTAAAGCTGAATGCATTTGCAGATGTGAACAACTGTGTGTAATATCCACCTGTATTCTATTGTAGTGCCTTTTCAGGGTGTCCTGTTTCTGCTGCAGCTGAACAGCAAAGGGTGGGATCTCCAAATTCATCCTCGTCATACAGTTCACCTCTCTGATCTGCATCAGAATCTCTGGGTCTAAATTAACAAACAGCTCTCCCGTTTCTGGAGACCTGACCAACAGAGAGGCCTGCAGGCACACCCTGGCATCCTCCATCTGGGTAGAAGGTAGCAAGAATGGTTTGGTTAGTTTAGAGAAGGTTGTGAGAAAGATGAGAAAAGATAGGTACAAAGAGCGAAAATAAAGCAGAGGTATGATTTAAAAAAAACAAACAAAAAAAACTTTCACTGTTTCCTGTGATAAAAATATCTCAGCTAATTTTTACTCCACTGTCCATATCTCAGCTTTCATTATTTATCTCCCTTTACCTTCTCCATCCAGCTCTGATGGTAGAGAATCTCAAACTCCAAAAGGACTCTTGCTACTATGTTGAAGTTCCTGATGATCTTCTTGGCCTCTGGTGTGGAAAGAACCCCAGGATGCTACACGAGGAATAAAATGGTACTGGAAAACTTAAAATGAATACTTCACACACAACAATAATGTAAATAAACATGAACATATACAGTGCCTTGCGAAAGTATTCGGCCCCCTTGAACTTTGCGACCTTTTGCCACATTTCAGGCTTCAAACATAAAGATATAAAACTGTAATTTGTTGTGAAGAATCAACAACAAGTGGGACACAATCATGAAGTGGAACGAAATTTATTGGATATTTCAAACTTTTTTAACAAATAAAAAACTGAATAATTGGGCGTGCAAAATTATTCAGCCCCTTTACTTTCAGTGCAGCAAACTCTCTCCAGAAGTTCAGTGAGGATCTCTGAATGATCCAATGTTGACCTAAATGACTAATGATGATAAATAGAATCCACCTGTGTGTAATCAAGTCTCCGTATAAATGCACCTGCACTGTGATAGTCTCAGAGGTCCGTTTAAAGCGCAGAGAGCATCATGAAGAACAAGGAACACACCAGGCAGGTCCGAGATACTGTTGTGGAGAAGTTTAAAGCCGGATTTGGATACAAAAAGATTTCCCAAGCTTTAAACATCCCAAGGAGCACTGTGCAAGTGATAATATTGAAATGGAAGGAGTATCAGACCACTGCAAATCTACCAAGACCTGGCCGTCCCTCTAAACTTTCAGCTCATACAAGGAGAAGACTGATCAGAGATGCAGCCAAGAGGCCCATGATCACTCTGGATGAACTGCAGAGATCTACAGCTGAGGTGGGAGACTCTGTCCATAGGACAACAATCAGTCGTATACTGCACAAATCTGGCCTTTATGGAAGAGTGGCAAGAAGAAAGCCATTTCTTAAAGATATCCATAAAAAGTGTCGTTTAAAGTTTGCCACAAGCCACCTGGGAGACACACCAAACATGTGGAAGAAGGTGCTCTGGTCAGATGAAACCAAAATCGAACTTTTTGGCAACAATGCAAAACGTTATGTTTGGCGTAAAAGCAACACAGCTCATCACCCTGAACACACCATCCCCACTGTCAAACATGGTGGTGGCAGCATCGTGGTTTGGGCCTGCTTTTCTTCAGCAGGGACAGGGAAGATGGTTAAAATTGATGGGAAGATGGATGGAGCCAAATACAGGACCATTCTGGAAGGAAACCTGATGGAGTCTGCAAAAGACCTGAGACTGGGACGGAGATTTGTCTTCCCACAAGACAATGATCCAAAACATAAAGCAAATTCTACAATGGAATGGTTCACAAATAAACATATCCAGGTGTTAGAATGGCCAAGTCAAAGTCCAGACCTGAATCCAATCGTGAATCTGTGGAAAGAACTGAAAACTGCTGTTCACAAACGCTCTCCATCCAACCTCACTGAGCTCGAGCTGTTTTGCAAGGAGGCATGGGCAAAAATTTCAGTCTCTCGATGTGCAAAACTGATAGAGACATACCCCAAGTGACTTACAGCTGTAATCGCAGCAAAAGGTGGCGCTACAAAGTATTAACTTAAGGGGGCTGAATAATTTTGCATGCCCAATTTTTCAGTTTTTTATTTGTTAGAAAAGTTTGAAATATCCAATAAATTTCGTTCCACTTCATGATTGTGTCCCACTTGTTGTTGATTCTTCACAAAAAATTACAGTTTTATATCTTTATGTTTGAAGCCTGAAATGTGGCAAAAGGTTGCAAAGTTCAAGGGGGCCGAATACTTTCGCAAGGCACTGTAGGTCCAGCTAAGTTTCACAGGCAGGTACTCAACACTACCTGCTGAAACAGATCCATGGGACCCTGGATCCTGCTGTATAGCTGTCGAGACCACATTATCCGGCCCGCTACTGGGGGCAAGTCCCTGCCAATGGGGGGCTCCAGTTTTTGTTTCATGTACAAACGGGAGACCATTTCAATATCCCAACCATAGTTCTGCAGAATACGTTGATACTTCTCATCAATGCCAAGGTCTGGAATGCCAAGTCTGTTTTTATTGAGCCCAAAAAACAAGTAGTTGTATTTAATTTGAATTCAAAAATACACAACCAATATTACAAGCATGAAATGAATGAGATGGGAACTGAAATAGGGTATTCCAGCAATCACATTGTTTGAGGTCAAAGTCTATTACAATCAGATGCTACAAAAACCTTTCTCATAGTCTGACATTTAGACTTGTCATAGCAGAAAACACACAAGCATTACATATAACACAGACAATGAAACCATTTAGATGTGCCAGGAAATCAAGTCAGTAAGCCAGGGTAAACAACAGAGGACCATGGAACTGGAAAACTTATTAGAAAACAGTAATTATGTTTTCAGTTACACCTGTGCTTAAGTCATAGGGTCTGCTCAAAGTGTTGCAGATTTTTTTTCCAGCCATTTGATTTGAAAATACATGTTTGTATAAATATGCATGGGATGATACGAAGAGCTAAAGAACAAGTTACCTTTCAAATTTCTTCAGCACATTTAGAGCTCTCTCCGTGTTTTGAATTTTTTCAAAAGTGCTATCCATAAAACTCTTCAGCTGATTCTGAAAACATCAACAACCACCAATATAAACATTGATTAAAAAAAACAAAACATAGTAACCAGACAAGCTGCAGGTGCTTTCACATAGCTGATTAGACATTTTCTCCACATACTCAGTACTAGTTAGAGCAGGACAGCCTACACCTTTATCCTTCTCACTGACCACTGACATACAGACTTTGGTGGCCCGATGTTATAGACCATTTATACTGAAAACACATAAGTGCATGCAGGCCCATCAGCTGTACAATATACTAGGCTATTTAACTTACATGAAGCTCAGAGGTGCTTTTCCAGAATTCCTCATAGTCGACATCAAAGTCAGCTCTTCTTTGGTCAAGGAAACTGTAATGTTTTGTCTTCATGTTCAGCACAATAGCCTGTCACACACAAACATAAGTACATGGATACACAAAATCAAAATTCAGCTTCACTGAGCTCAAAGAGAAAGCTAATCAATCTTGAAATACTCATGAATCACAATTCTTTGACCAGCTGTGGGACAGGGCTATAGGGTGGCATCACACTGATGATGCCATTGTATTTTGGAGTTTTGAAATAGCAAAAGGACAGAGTGAATAATGATAAACAAAATGTAACACTAAATCCTAAAGCTTACCATAAGTACAGTATATAATGCAGAGCCAACTCTCTCTCTTCTAAACAAGGACAGGTTGCAATCTATTTTAATCCAGTTCTGTTTGGTTATGAATTGAGGTGACTGAAATACAGTACTGTAGGTAAACTGGGTCGTTGCTGGAGAAAATAATTGAACACCACAATTCAGTGGTGCAACTTATGTGAACAACAAATTTGGAGTACCCTGGTTTTTTCTTTTCATGTTTCAGTTAGTATTCTCACAGTTATTAAGAGATATATACACAATGGTAAAACACCATATCTCTGAGTTTTAGGAATTCATGTTGAAAGCTAAAATGCTCAAAAAAATTAAGGGAAAACTTGATCCTCACAGTATAACACCAAGTCAGCACCGGTATCTGCTCCTTGTGCAAAGAAGAGCAGGAGGAGCACTGTGAGAGCCCTACAAAATACCCTCCAGCAGCTACTGGTGTGCATGTTTCTGACCAAACTGTCAGAACCAGTCTCCACAATGGTGGCATGAGGTACCAACATCCTCTAGTACAACCTGTGCTCACAGCCCAGCACTGTACAGCTTGACTGGCATTAACCGGAGAACACCACAATTGGCAGTTCCGCCACTGGCTCCCCGTTCTCTTCACAGATGAGAGCAGGCTCACACTGA
>NW_018127911.1:5546212-5562425 GCF_001952655.1 Monopterus albus
TGCCAACTCATCAGGAGCATGCCCAGATGTTGTCGGTAGTGCATACAGGCTTGTAGGGCCCATACACACTTCTGAGTCACATTATGAGTTGCTGTGATGAAAGTCATACAACTTGGATGAGCCTGTGATTTCAGTTTTCAGTGTGATTTTGAATCCAGTTCTCCATGGGTGATGTTTTTGGTTTCCACTGACTGTTATATGGTTTTGTTCAGAACAAATTACACAATGCACATTAGTAAAGGTTTTCAACATGAATAATTTGCTCATCAAGATCCAATGTGTGATTTAAGTGTTCCCTTTAATTTTTTGAGCACTATATGAAAATAGACCATGCATTACTAGACCACTGCAAAGAAACATTACCTCCCATTTTCCCTGCATTTCTGCAGTCTGTACAGCAGAAAGGAAGCAGGAAGCAGAAACAAACAGATAGCTCACATCAAAATACAGTCAAGTAAACATCTACACTGCAATGCATTCAGGATTTCAAGTGTTAATTTGTATGACCCAAGGCAATGCAATCTGACTTTGTAAACATAAATAACTATTTCCCACTAGAGAAAAAGAAAAGGCCTGAAGCATTATGTTAACAAAGTCTAACTTACTTTTGGATGTATACAGTACTCTCCTGAGTTGTACTGACAGTTTTTCAATAAATATAACAAATATCCGTCAAAGGTTTGGACACACTTTCCCACTGAAATGAATGGGAAAAATGTGTCCAAACATTTTAATTAATAAAATCACAATGATCACCACATCAATTCAAAATTCATATACGTCCTTTTTCTAGATTTACTGTGCAATTTTTCTTCTATTCAGCAAAATCCTGTAATACCTTTATAACAAACTGATAATGAATTGGGATATCAACTGTACACTATATCAACACATTCAATATAATGTATGTACTAGAGATGCTGAGGTCTTGTACAGTATGTGTATTATTCATACAAGAGCTGTCAAACATGTTCTCTTCATCGCTGTAGCAGGCTTACATTTGCCATCCACGGACATATTCCTATATCAGTGAATGGCAGAAGAAATAGAGGCTCAGCTGGCTAGCAGTGACATTTCATCAGTTAATGGAATGGGTTATAAAAATGTCTCGACATCATTCAGCTCTAACTGTATACCCACTTGAAACCTGGTGGCCATAGTCTCCAGTCCCTCTATCTTAGAGTCCTGCAGGGCAGAGTAGGTAGCAATGGTGCCAAACATTTCCAGGATCTTGTTGAGCCGCCGCTGGAAAGTGTCAAACTTCCCAAAAATGTACATCTCGCTGAAGTCAAACTGTCTCTCTGAGGGAGTCTGTTCTAGCTTCTCCTTAGTTCTATGGAAACACAGCTGGTACTCCTGGAGGATATAGTATGACAAAATGTTCATTTCCTCATATCATGATACTGGCCTTGTCTCCACCTAGTACTTATCACATTTTAATATGTCTTGTGTAGAAGACAAACAATATGCACAGATGTTAAATTGATATAACCACAATATTCCAAAAAAAAGAAACAACCTTTGATAAGAACATGGTTAAACTAGGTAGATAGATAAATGATGTATTCTACCATATACTGTAAGTGTTGTCAAGTACCTGGTTTAGATGGATGGCAGCTTTGATTTTGTCAGTAACAACTTGCTGAGGCTGGTCCCAGATTGAATTAGAGCCACTGTTAGTGATATAGGCCTTGCAGGCTGTGATCATCTGGTTTGTCACCTGCAGATATTGATATGTTGAAATTTTAAATATGCATTTCAAATTGTTGTGGACCTAAGCATCTTGAGACTATACATATATAGTTGAATGAATGAATGCCACTTTCGGCTTTTTCCCATTAGGGGTCGCCACAGCGAATTGTCACACTGACAATTCGCATGTTGACATTTGGCACGTGTTTTACGCTGGATGCCCTTCCTGACGCAACCCTGACTCAAACCCAGGCCACGGCGGCGGGAGTGCTGCACCCTAACCACTAGTCTGTCTGTCATATGTAGCTAAAGTAGTTAAATATTAGTGTACATATCGTGAGCAAGGATGTCAAAAGGTCAAAGGGGCAATTGGTTTGAGTGCTGTAATATTATTTATTTAAGTTTCTTCCAAGCATGTAAAACTATGAAAATTGATATTGCGAAAAACAAAATTGATTTGACATTTCAACCAATACGCATAAGACATCACAACATTCCAATAGTACATGCTTGAAAGGGAGTAGGAAGAAGTATACACTTATCTAGTCCTACCCCCTTTCTTAGACCGGTGGTCGGTGAATTATGTTAAAACAGAGTGAAAGATAAGAATAGTGCACAAAGGGATTTAAAAATGTTCAATTTTTAATACCCTGGTGTGCAAATTAATATGCTGATTTCAAAACCATAGATGTGAACGAAACATTAATATAGCAGTGACCTTAGTTGCCATGTTTCAATGCTTCATTTCATTTTGTCTATAGAAACTTGAAAAGAGCAGATCTCAAATGGTTCAAATGAAGATAATATCCACTATAGGCAAACTGCTTTGCAGAATTCCATTGTTGATTACAATGTAATTCTCTTTATCACTGTTGCACTGGTGAAACAGCAACCACCCATACCTTGACAAAAAGTGATGTAATCTTTTCTGACGTGTTGTAGTAGCGAGAAATACTGTGAATCATCCTGATGGCATTGATCAAACCTGGGATTGCATCCACCATCGATACCTAGGGTTAAACAGAAACTATAGTTTTTCTGTATTTGTGTAATTGCATGCATTTGAGGTACATTTTCACAAATTACTGTATGGACAGTTCAACACAGTACATATGGACTGCTTTGAATTCAGACCACTTCATCTTTAAAATGATTCAAGTGTTTTTCTTACAGGGTCACTGTTGTAAAGAGGGTCACAAAACTTCTCTAGGCTGTAGAGGTACTTGACATTGTCTTTGGCCTCATTTGCTGCATCAGTAATCCTAGCGTCCAGCTCCCGCCATGACTAGACAGAACAAACCCTTAATGCATTTTCTGAGAGACTG
The DNA here is from genome assembly GCF_001952655.1 of Monopterus albus. NCBI lineage: Eukaryota > Metazoa > Chordata > Actinopteri > Synbranchiformes > Synbranchidae > Monopterus > Monopterus albus. Next base: position 5,549,230 of record NW_018127911.1, read on the forward strand.
TTTAACAGCTTGTCAAAACGTCCAGAAATTAAAGAATGAAACACCAATGTAATGGGCAGATGAAATTTTGTCAGAATCCAGTGCCCTATGAAGCAGTATATAGTCACTAAAACCTAGCAGCGACTGACAGTCATTTCTGACCTTAATAAGTTTAGATTTGGCCATCAGGAGCACTCCCAGGACAGCTTTGACATCTGGGCTCTTAAGCTGGTCCAAAAGGTAGTTGAAGCGAGACATTCGTTTCTTCCAGTGGTCCAGCTCAGCTCGAGGGCCGAGGTCATCAGCTTCCTTTCTCAGCTGGTCACTCTCAGCTAGAACCTGTAGAACAAAGCTGTTATTCACTAATGAAGCCTCATTTCTGTAGTTTTCTTTCCCTGATTTTGATATATTCCATTTGATCATTTTATTGTTGTCATTTTTTATCTGTCCCCACAAGATCTTGAATTAATTTTGATCATTACGCGTTTGATCTGTGAGAAATAACTAGAAAACATATCAAAGTTAATATAGGGGGACATTTTAAACATTCTTTGCTCCAGCTTCATTAAATATTTAACACATATTCTATCAAATATTGGTCTTACATTGAACCTGTTCAGCTTCACATGATATACGGGATAAAGTCATTTCAAACAAAATTGGATCTGAGATTAATTCTGTGTCAAAATTTGGCTGCAAGCTAACACGCACAACAGCGAAGAGCACAACACTGCAAGAAGTTTGATAATAAATAGTAACGGTGATGCGTTTGAGGACAACTTCTTACCTGTTACATAACAATTCTCACCTGTTCTATCTGTTTGATCCACACTTTCATGCAGGCCTCTATCTTTTCTATGGTCTCTGTGCTGTTGGCTGCTGCCATGTAGTCTGATGGGCCTTTCAGCACCCGCAGGTCCAATGTGTCACATTCTTTCAAGGTAACCTGGAGAAAAGCCATGGCATGGTTTATTTTTGCTGCTATGTTTGTTTGTTTATGTCTGTGGATGTGGGTGCTCACAGAGGCTTCTGCATTAAATGTATTTTAAATTGACTGGTTGTTCATGGAGTTCCAAGACCTTTTTGGTTGTGGTGCTCGAAGAATTATTTCAGTATCTTACTGGTTTAATAGAACACATTACTGTAATGAATGTAATATTCAAACAGGCTTCTCCATATTAATCTACATCATTGTGTTTTTTCTAAGCAACACATAGGCTACCAGGTAGTGGCATGGGGTTGATATCTAGTTGGTGCACAGATATTTCAATCTGCTGTTTACAGGGTGTTTTATAGCTGTCCTGAATGTATCCAGGGACTGTTCCCTACCTTTTCTTGAAGGCTCTCCTGTGCTCCAGCCAAAACAGACACAAAGCTTTCCAATGATGATATGAAGTCCTGTTTGACAGCCTCAGCCTGGGGACTGGCCAGCTCCCCCCAGCCATGGTTCATCTTCCTCAGTGTGGGGATGAAGATCTCAGAGAGCAACTGCTCCACACCTTTTAACAGACCCCCTTCTGTTGTGTCCAACATATTGAAATTGATGTCCTAGAAAAGAAAGGTACAAGCATATCCAAACATCAAAAATTCTGCAATATTTTCTGAATCTAACAGCTGACTGTTTAGAGGCTCTCTCGAGAACTAAATCATATTAAAGGCTCAGATATTTGAGATTAAAATCTGATAGGTTCATACTGAATGGTTCATATTCGAAATGCCAGCACAGCAGTAGATACCTCACATCACTAACTTAAAAATAAATAAATAAGGAGCATCTCACTTTAGTTGATGTAGCTAAGATGTTAGCAAACAGCATGGATGTATTTAACTGCCTGTGTCTATAACATAGTAATGTGTCAGTGCGCCTTTATATTTCACTCCTTTATGCTTATCCCTCTCTTTGCTGTGAGTGTCCTATAGCAAATGTCCTTTTATCTGTGGTGGTGATTAGCTTTGCTGCTGACAGCAGGTGATCATCAAGAATCAATAGCCTGAACTGCCTGTGGCATCACAGTACTACTGTCAAACTGCAGCCTCACTAGCACTGGATGAAAAGAAGCTGTCTTAACTGACATAATTTATCACAGAAATTGACAAAGTAACTTCAATTCAAAATAATTTAGCTGTAATTACAAACCTTGTGTTACAATGAGAGAATTAATCTGTTTCAATAAAATCCTTATAATGTGGAAATAATAACCTAGTTAATACTGCAAGGTATTCAATCTCATTACCCCATTTTCTTGTTTTTTTTTTTTTTGTTTAAATATGATCACAATACAGAATCGCTTTAAAAGAGATAACAGCATACAGACATCAGGATTTCTCTTTACCTCTTCAATTTGGTAAATGTGCATTGTTGATATTATTCCCATGTATGGTGATCAGGGACAGTGATTAGATAAAAAAGTTGACAAGATTTTCCAAAATGTCCATAACCAAGGGCCAGTGATGATCAAATAGGTGTTCATAAAATGATTACAGTTTAATTTTATTTCAAATCCCTGATCAACTTTCACTTACCCTAACATAACCTAATGGCCCCATGTCTATATATAACAAAAACAGTGCAAACTGACTCACTCTGTGTATGTTCTCAGAGGTGACAGCCTTAGAAGTGTTGGCTCTGGTGAAGAAGACACACACCCCAGTAAGCGCCACATCCCTCCCATCTGTCACAAACACTTTAGACTTTGTGCTGTGACCAGGCTGCTGGGCAACAAGCTGGGAGGATGGAGAAACCGCTGCTGCTGCTGCTGAAACAAGGAATTGTTCATACGGTAAAGACAACACAAGTCATAATCAGAATCAGCTTTGACTTCTCACTGTGATCCTGACAGTGTGGAAACTGTATGTGAATTAAATAGCAATTGATCGTGGTCATCTTATCAATTTTACAAGTGACACGACTCATCACAGAGATAATTACTGTATGCACCAGATTTAATTTCATCATCATGTGTTACAAACAGTTAGTGTACATGTTTAATACATTTTCGGTATAGTGAGAGTACATTTTCTTGTTACCTGCTTCAATGGGCACAGTGTCCTGATAGTAGAACATGAGGTGTGAAAGCCCCTCAGCCACAAAGAACTGCTCCATGCGGTCAATCTAAAAAGATGAAAATAAAACTTTCTGCACAATCAAACACAAGTCTCCCAAACTGAGCGACACTGTGTAACTGCTGTAGCACCTGCTGTAGATGTGTAGTCCTGCATAGTACAACCATGGTCAAACACTGAACTAAAATAGTTACTCCGACCTTAATCCTAAAATAATTATGGAAGTAATGTCATATCTATAAGAATACTGATTATGTCTTGCAAATGCTGTCAAATCTATTTGTTTTAAATTTGACTATGAAGTACCTGATTCCCCTCCAGTATGGCATCTTCCACATCAGCTTTCTCCAGCCCCAGGCATGAAGCCACAATGCTGAGGATGTAGTCATGTCTTCCATCCAGCTGGGCACGCTTAGCCTCACGCTCCTCTTTCAACTTTTGCTAAGTCAAATTTAAGGACATATGCAATGTTAATATCATACACTGTACTTTTAAACTAAATAAACTGGATATAACATAGCCATGAGCTATTGTTGACTGAGTGCTGGTAGATGGTTAACAAATTGAGTCAAGCTTTGGTTAGGTTAAATTCACAGATAAAACAGACACACACATATAGAGCAGTATACACATACACAACAATTTTGTACTTTTCCATGACAGGAGCCCATAATGAGTCAAGCCATCACATGACTAAATAGAGCATAAAGCCATTCACTATATGTCACTGTCTCTCTACTCTCTTCACACCCTGCTGAATACTAGAGAATCCAGGTGCTTTAGTTAAAATGGCTTAACTGGGGACAGTTTCCAGCAATGTGATGGGACAGTAAAATCAACCACAGTGCGTTGCCATGTTCTGCTGCTTAGTAACAAGGTCAGCCAATAAATTACATGACTTGTTGTTGCAAGGTGTACCAGCTACAGGGTGCATTTAAATTCATTCATTTAACCTTCGTCTTATGTGTCTGGAATTTAAACAGGAGATGACAGAAACATCCCACTGCGACTGCTGTGCTAAAAATAGAAGCATTAAGAGCTGGAGGCTGTTTAGACAATTGTTAGCAACTGCATTAGATTTTAAAATGGAGAATGCCCTAAGGTACCAGTCTGCCTCTTATCATGATCTGTCTTCCTCTCCTCTGCCCTCTCTGTGTTTCAAAGTACACATCCATGTAGTTTATGTATTTACCACATAGAACAGTGATTTTACTGTACTGTATGATAGCCTTATCCTTATGTCTTTTTTCTTGCCAACTGAAACTGTTATTAGTAGGGTGGAGGTGGAGCACAGGACATGATGGACATGCAAGCACCCTGGGCAAGTCCGCACAGACTGTACTGAGAATCAGATTGGGAATCGATGTGACAGACGTGAGGGAAAGATCAGACAGAGTGCTGAATAAAGTGCTGATAAAAAGAAAAGAAAAAGATGTCACGTCCAGAAGATATTAAGGATGATTAGACATGAAGCAACAGAGAACAAAAGAATACATGGGCAAAAAAGGAGGACATGAAAACCTGAGGAAAATGATGAAAAAAAAAAGAAGAGTGAAAGAGAATTAAAGACAGGAAAGAGATCTGTGCAGTGTGGCAGGATGAAGCACACTTGGTTATGAATCATTGGGTAAATGCTTGTGTTAAGATCACTGTATTAAAATAAGGGGGAATCATCTAAGGGTCACATGAAAGGTTTGCTTTGAAGAGTGCTTAAGATAACCATCCCCTGGAGGGTGTGTTGTTATACTGCCCAAAATAATGTTTCAATAGCAGCTTTAGTGCTGTGGAGGCTACGTGACACTACAGTGATGCAGTTTTATTGCCTGGCAGATGGTTTGGTGTGACAAGGTTTGCATCTGACACCTGTATGCCTTTCTTTTTAATGTGTTTTGAGGGTGGGTCCTTTGTTCGGTTTTAGTGTAAAATACAAGGGGTTTGACAGTTACTGGTCAAAAGACACTAGCCCCTGCTCATTCAATGTTTTCCACCTCACATTTCTGTATAAAAGGTAGTGTACCGGAATTGGGGGAGGGGGAGGTCGATGTTGACCCTCCAAAATGCTGCAATGAGAGGCAGTGTTTTTGGTGAGATGAGTTCAGCCCATGGAACAATGAGGAGGGCTGGAGGTCCGTGTGTGAGACAGAAAGAGAGCAGTGGTGGTAGAAAGAGCTAGAGAGTGAATGAGGAGAGGGAGCTGTGTCAGTGAGAAGAAAGCAGCCGGATGTCATGACAGGCATCACACTTCTAGTACCAGGATTCCAGCACTTGTGTCAAATGAACACATGGGCAGCAGTTTGCCATCTTTTTGAGTTTAGTGTGAAAGAGGCTTAAGTTTTCCTTCAGTTTTTCTGAGACTTCGCAACTCTCAAAATATAGAAGAAGAATTTCCAGCACAACAAAGAGAAAAAAATATATCAAGAAAAGGAAGGCAAAAAGACAAAGGTGGGGAAATGAAATGAGGAAATCAAAGAATGAAACAGAACATTGTGAGAGGTAAGGACCTGAGGAGGCAGGGGAGTTGTACACAAAGAAAGAAGGGAAAAAAATCTATAAATAAACCAGGGTGGTTAAGAGTCACAGTATTGATTCTTGTTAGCTAGAGCCTGGGGGTTGGTTATGAGAAGACTGAGTGAGGTAGAGCATGTCAAGAAGCTCACAAGCTGCGTGTGTCAATAAGGTTAGAAAGAGCAGTAACTGTCAGTAACTTTAAAAGAGTTCAGACAATATCCACATCGACATGCAAGTTAATGAATCAAGGCAAATAGCTTTTTTCCAAAAGATCCAAATAATGTCCACCTGAATCACACACACACACGATCTAATAATTAGCCCTCTCAAAAAGCATTGCACTATTCGCCATGCACCAACAAACTACTCTCAGGAACCGAAGCTGCAGGTCACTGCACATTACTGAAGCAATGACAGAAATGTGCACACACATTCATATTTAGCTATTCCCATGACACAAACAGAAGCCAACACTGACAGATCCAAAAACAGCTGCAACATTAATAGCTTTCATAAGCAAGCAAATCCTCACCCTGGGATAAGCTATGGTGAGACTAACATTTCCTATAATAAACAAACTGGGGCTGTTGGAATTAAAGAGAAAGCAGCTGGGACGAGCTGCCTGCTAATCCTCAAACAACCATAAATAATGACTTGGTCATTTTTAATCCAAATCTTCTGGGGAACAACACACACTGTCAAAGTCAACACAGTAGTTGTAGGTCAGGTTTGTAGCTAGTTTTGCTCCCACACTGGTAAATGAAAGAGTCCATCCAAGCCTGTACTTGGCATAATAAATTAGAATTATCTGAATGCATAAAGTAAAACAGGACACAGATCAACACACACCACCACCACAACAACAGTGCTGGATGATTTCTCCTACCTGAATGACTTTGGAAAGCATCTCTTTCCAGACCTGCTTTCTAAACACCCGCAGCATGACTGCTTCTTGCCTCGCCGACTCAAACCCTTCCTCTCTATAACCTGCTATCACTTTCTCATCTACATATAAACAGTGGAGCCGTATACTCTTGCCCTCAAGGGGGTTAGTCTTATCAGGTTGTCAGTGGTGCCTATTCACCCACCAGAGCTGAAGCTTCTTTATGTTTAATCTCCATTCCTCTTAGGGTTTTCACAACCAGTTGTGAATCAGAATATACACGGTTCTCTATGAACTGTTCAAATAAACTGAAAAACATTATCTGAGTTATACACACACACACACACGTGCATCAGTCACTTCTGAATGATTACCCCCATACTATATCCAGCTAAAGACGCAGGGCAATATGCAGATTCTGCACACCCAAACTAACATTCAGGAATGCGTACACATGAAAACACACTGATACACAATGGCTACAGAATCTCAGGTATCACTGTAGCAAGCTACAGTAGAACATTAGAGCCTAGCTGTCACTTCTGCTAATAATGCAACTGCAAGTGACAAACCAGTGCAAATATGTGCTTAAGGGTGGCTTCTGTGTGAAGCTCATCGACACTACATGTTACATGTTGCTTATGTCACCTGATCATATGGACTATATGAATCTAGTTAAGGACAGTAGCTATGAACCTACCTTAGAAAATTCTGTAAAAGCCAAATTGCAGGGATGTTTCACACAGTTCCATTTACATGGATAAGGCTTATCTTATGTCTAAACTTAAGGCCAAACCAGCGACACGACCAGTCAAGTTTAGGCGTTTACTAATTATACTGAACTTGTAATTAAAAGATCAATGTTTCGCCAGCAAAAGTAGGAAAACAGCACAAATTTCACTTTCAGTTCTTTCATGACACACTTGTGATTCAGTCTACAGTACTATATAAAATTCATTTTTTAAGCAGACTAAAGACACACTGCAGTGATTTCCAGAACATTTACATCATTTACTCTTCTACTTTTCTGATTTGTCTGAAATATGACAATATTGTACAGTATGACAAAAGCAAAACCAATACAATGCCAGAAAAGCAAGAAGATAGGTCATTGACCTCTTTTGACCTCTACCTTGGTGCGTCTGATCTGTACAGTACTTCCACCTTTATGTGTTTGTTTTGGTGGTAACATATTGAGATAAAAATATAACCCAGCAAAATCATGGTTTGCCTTTTAAGTTAACTAAATGTTGTCAGATTTATAATTCATAAAAGTGTTGTTTCAGAGTTCCAGTAACTTATAGAAACAGCTCAGATGTTTTTTTTATTTCCAAAAAGAAACACTTTAATGAGCCATATGAATGTACTGTATAAAGGGCATTTCAAATGTTTTCTCTGTGGTACTATAGATTATTGCATAAAGTACATTCAGGAGAAAGTGAAACTTCTCCACATGAATGTACTGTATAAAGGGCATTTTAAATGTTTTCTCTGTGGTACTATAGATTATTGCATAAAGTACATTCAGGAGAAAGTGAAACTTCTCCACTGGTTTCCATAGCTCAAGTCCAGTCCAGTTGTATTTTTTATAGCCCAATAACACAAATTTCCCACAAGGGGCTTTACAATGTGTACAGCATAGGAGACCTTCTGTATTAGACCCTTAAATCAGACAAAGAAAATTCCCACCTCAAAAAAAAAAAAAAAAAAAATTATACACACACGGTAAAAAAAGAAAGGAAGAGCAACAAAAAAACCAGAAAGACAAAGGAAACTGCAATAGATGATGTATGACCAAAACAGAATAAATACATCAAATTATGAATACAACAAAAGTGTATGGGGTGGCTGTGGCTCAAGAGGTAGGGCAGTCGTCTCGCTGACCAGCAAGTTGGTGGTTCAACTCCCGGTCTCCCCGCATGCCTAAGTGTCCCTGAGCAAGACACTGAACCCCGAATTGCTCCCGGTGGCTTGATTAGCGCCGTTGTGTGGCAGCTGTCGTCATCGGTGTGTGAATGTGTGCGTGAATGGGTGAATGGTGGTATGACCTCCCTGTAAAGCGCTTTGGAAAAAAGCGCTATATAAATACAGTCCATTTACCATTTTACCATTTATATACACCAATGTTTTCAGATGAGTCATTACTGCTTGTTGCAAGAATGCATTACTTGTAGCACAGGAAAACATAAATAAAACCCGTGTTCAGAGTTTTCCCTTGTTTTTGCCTTCTTGAATTTTTCTATTGGTTATGTCTGAATCTTGAAGAATTAATGATCAATTACATTTGGCCAGATAACCAAGAAGCCAAGTTGCCTGTAACTTCAGAACTCCTGGATCACCTTACCTTGTTTTGATAGCGTGGTTTAAAATGCATCATCATCAGTGGCAGCCTTTCACGGTGACACTCCTAAGTCATTATACCTTCTTAATTGGCTTTGCTTTCCATGACATTAGAGAATTACAGCTTCCAACAAAGATAAGATAAGACAGAGAACATGGCTTGGCTATAGTAAGTGAGCAATCAGCCTTCTTATTTGCCAAGTGAGAAAGGTTATGGCCCTGGAATCATGAGTGTTGCTATTAAAAGGGGGCTGCTAACTAGATAATGCAGTGTTGGATGACCATCTGTCTGCAAAGCAATTATCAAGGCCCTGCTCACACCTTACAAGTCTATTACAACAATGGGATAGAGAGAAGGGGATGAGGGTGGGGGCATAAAGGTTATTAATATATTGGAACGCAATCAGTGGATAACATGTTGAGAGATAAACAATTTTCACAAATGTAAACATGCATAGATATATGCAAAATGGCCTCCAACAAGACATTTGTTACCCTCTTCTAGGACAACAAGATTTACACACATAATAAAACCCTCTTTGGATATTGTATGCACTACCACTGCCTGCTAACCAGCTTAGCAGTCACTATAGTCCGTGACTATAGTACTAGCTTCAAAGGCAGCTACAGAATGAGAATATAAGTGGCATTTGTCTTTTGGTTATGCTTGTTGCAAAACTGTTTATGCATGTAGTATGTAGCATAGGTCAACAGTTACATATGCACACACAAAATGCCACCTCAGACTCTGGATTTGGACATTTCATAAATTACATTAATACTTAGGAAAAACATTCTTATGCTGGACTGTAACGAAAATAATTAATTGCAACTCTAGTTGGGAGTCCCTAAACTTTCACCCAGTGAGCGCGCGCACACGCACACGCACGCACACACACACACACACACACACACACACACACACCTCCTGTCAATTGCTATTAAATCCCACCGTGACTGTGACACCCAGCAGATGAGAAGCACAGCTCTCTCTCCTCATAGCTCTGACTGACAGCTTGATTTTGTAGAAATTACTGCAAAGCTTTGCATTTAAAAGCAGCTCAGTCATTAATTTTTCACCATCCCGTGGCTGATTTTCTATGTTGGACCAGCTGGTTGTGAGCTGCCATGAAACAGGAGAGTGACTGTAAATTATAAATGAGTGTGGTGAGATCTAAAAGAAAAGACAGACAGTCTCCACAGTTCTCTCCAAAGATGCTCAAACTGACACAGACATGGGGAGCTCAAACAAAATGTTTTAAAACTACACTAAATTGTAGCACAGTATGTCTGAGAAGCCAAGGCAGCTGTGAGATCTCTGTATTTTGACTTGCACTGCATCTCTTATTATTGGTCTGCTGTCTGTTTATATTGTTTATTTCTCATGTGTGTTTGTTACAAGTGTAAATGGTGTGGTTGGGTTTTTCCTCTTGTGCCTTTGTGTAGTCCATCCCCCTTTTCAGATCTTCTTCTAGAGAGGAGCACGCGTGGGTTTCTTTAGCAGTACCAGGAAGTTGCGTGTCCTTCTGGACCATGTTCTTCATATGTTTAACTTATATAATCGTCCTTATCCAAATCTACTATGTTGTTCTATTCTGTACACACAACATCTATTGTGTGTCTGCCTGTTGTTGAAGAGGGATCCCTCCTCTGCTGCTCTTCCTGAGGTTTCTTTCATTTTCCACCATTCAAGTTTTTTCCTTGTCCCTTGTAAAGTTTATAAAGCCTCTCGAAGCAAATTTATAATGTATGATATTGGGTTCTACAGTAATACAGTAGAGCAACACAAAGTAATTGGGTCCTGAATTGTTGACTATGATGCTTAATAATGAATAGTGGGAAAATGTTAATTCATACATTGCCTGAAATGTCTGTGCACTCTGTCTTCCTCACATCGCAAACTAGCAGCAGTACTACACAAGAGAACTAGATCCTAGGACATATGAATAAAATCTGACTTGACACAACTTCCCAGCTACACGGTGACACCAGTTAGTGTAAAACACTGAACTTTAACACCAAGCACAGCTGAGTTTCCAGGTCTTGATCAGGGGCAATTTGAGGCATTGACCTTTTCCCACAGACAACTGACTGTTCATTTAGCAAGCCTTGTATCAGGTCTGCAAAGGCTTTAAGTAAAAGAATATCAATCATTATTTGTCCAGATACTTGCAATACACCAGGTTTATTTATTTAGACAGGTCACATTCACCTTTAATACTGACTGGACTAATAATAGCACAGTTCCACATTAACTAGAACATTAGGAGTTCTAGATGTAAAATATAGATGATTTATATTAAAGGTTTGATATGTATTAGTGGTGGACAAAGTACTCAGATTGTCTACTTAAGTAAAAGTAGTAATAGCACAATGTAAAAATACTCTGTTACAAGTCCTGCAGTCAAAGTGTTACTTAGGTACAAAGGTATTCACATCAAAATATACTTGAAGTACTAAAAGGAGAAGTAGTCATTATGCATAATGGCACAGTTCATATTAATGTATATTACTAGACTAATGTATATTATTAGACTATAATTATTATAGTTGACGTCACCTTTAGTGTTACAGCTGGTAAAGGTGGAGACAAATACCTTACATGCTTATAATTTGAACTTAGTGGCTCATGAAATCCCCACTAGGGATTAATGAAGCCTTATGATTATACTGCATTTTGTTTTATTAATCTGATTCTGAGACTTGTAACTAAAGTTATCAAATAAATGCAGTGAGTAAAACAGTATTTTCAAAATGTGGTTAAGATGAAGTATAAACCAGTAGAAAATGAAAATAATCAAAGTACAGACAGCTCAAAACCATACTTAAGTTCAGTACTTGAGTAAATGCACTTAGTTACACTTTACCTCTGCTTTATAGAACACCATTGTAGCCTTCTGAGACTAATCCAACATTATAGAAATTAAACTGTGAACATACTACCATCTAGTGGACTGAGGCTTGTAATACAACCAACCCAAGGTATGGTTCTGTAGGTTGTGCTACTGCTGAGAGAACAGCAAGTCTAATCATGTATAGGTTACCAGAACAATTATCAAGAGGGCTGTGGGGTTTCCAGCTAATACTTATATTATATTTTTAACTGAAAACAATTCACTCTCCAAACTCCATGTGCTAAATAACTACCTGTAGCAATTTATTTGTGTACCCTATAGTACTAAAGCAAAGAATGCCATTCTATTTATTTTAGGGGGAAAAAACTGTAAAAGGTGCATTAACTAAGATTTTCCACATTATTTGATAAATCAAGTGAACCTGGGACAGGATGTAGTCTCTCTCTGTTACCTTAACCCTCTCCATGACACTCTGCTGCTAAAGAGTCTAGAGAAATCTCTGTAATCAAGAGCAAGGCTGAATCACTAACCTTTGGACCCTGATTATGCAGTGGAAACATCACTGCATGGGCTCAGGAAGACCTAAAAAACCACTGTCATTGAGCACAGGCCATTGCTGTGTCCACAAATATAAACACTTTACATGCAAAAAAATGTACATTAGTGCACATGGCAAGGGTAACCACCACTCTAGGTGTGATATCACCACTACAGCTCCTGACTCTTTCTCTTCATAGAGACCAATGTACAGTGTTTCTCAATTTCAACCATTTTAACAAATATTCAAATCAATTTTAATCTTTTGAAAAGTACAAATGGAAGTTAAAAGTTTAATCTACAGCAGGTCAACATCATCATCAGTGGGCTGTGGGCGTCCATGACCCTGTCTCCAGTTCACCATCTGTCCTTCCTTAGACACTGTTGGTAGGTACTAACCACTACAGACCAACAACACCCGCCAAGACCTGTAGTGTGGGAGATGCTCTGACCCAGTCATCTCACACAGTTTGGTCCTTTGTCAAAGTCACTCAGATCCTTATGCTTGCCCATTTTTCCTGCTTCCAACACATCAACTTTGAGGACTGAATGTTCACTTGCTGTCTAATATACCCAACACACTGACAGGTGTCACTGTAACAGATAGTCAGTGTTATTCACTGCACCTGCCAGTGGTCATAATGTTATTGCTGAAAGGTGTATATGGGCTGTGCATTGGCAAGAATCTGGTGATATGATATGTATCACAATATGTAAACAAGGCAATACATTGCAATTTTTACAAAAATTTAAATAAAAAAAAAAACATAAAATAAGCAACACACCACCATATGCATAAACTCTCCTAAAAAAAATTAAGCTTTTTTTTATGCAATCAGAACAGTATTTGCATTTGTACCAGTCCGTGTAACAGCCCAAAACATAGCACTATTTGGCACTACTTAATACATTCAATACTGTGTTTTTGAGAAATAATAGTATGGTAAAACATAATATAGTGATACTCCAATGTATCGATATTTTCATACACCCCACATATACATACACACACACACACACACACACACACA
>NW_018127911.1:5563582-5588694 GCF_001952655.1 Monopterus albus
GGAATCTTAAGTGCAGCAGAAATTTTTTTGTAACCTTTGCCAGATCTGTGCCTTGCCACAATTCTGTCTGTGAGCTCTTCAGGCAGTTCCTTTGACCTCATGATTCTCATTTGCTCTGACATGCACTGTGAGCTGTAGGGTCTTAGACAGGTGTGTGGCTTTCCTAATCATGTCCAATCAGTATAATCAAACACAGCTGGACTCAAATGAAGGTGTAGAACCATCTCAGGGATGATCAGAAGAAATGGACAGCACCTAAGTTAAATATATTAAATACTGAGCAAAGGGGCTGAATACTTATGACCATGTGATATTTCAGTTTTTCTTTTTTAATAAATCTGCAAAAATGTCAAAAATTCTGTGTTTTTCTGTCAATATGGGGAGCTGTGTGTACATTAATGAGGGAAAAAATGAACTGAAATGATTTTAGCATATGGCTGCAATATAACAAAGAGTGAAAAATTTAAGGGGGTCTGAATACTTTCCGTACCCACTGTATATATACACTCAACTTTTTTGTTAACTGGGTTGTGATTTTATTTTCAGAATAATTCAAGCTGTGTGTAATGTTAGTGCTTGTCACACTAGCAGTAACAATGGCATTCTACTAGACTGCCAAATGTACTAGTTGGTGAGCACTCACTCGCTTCAGACTGGGAGCTGCTTTCTATAGAGTTGCAACCCTGGTGTTTGTAGTTTATGGCATCTCTAGGAAACAGGGTGTGATGGGAGGAGCAAAGAGCGCCTTATGATTTCAGTTTGTTTAAGTGTAGCAACTGAAAAGAAATCAAGTGATTATACCACACACATACTATTTTTTTTCTAGCATTCCTAGATTTGTGTTACAGTGACTTCTTTAGATCAGTTGTAAATTTTAGATTTGTGAAAGACAGTCAGCTGCCAATTTATCACAAACTAATGTGGTCTAAGTCTAATTCAATATCAGTGCTTAAATCCTAGGTTTTAATGTTCAGGTTTCGTTCGAAATGGTTTAGAGAAAGTCACTTCAACTGCATGGTCATTTGTAAACTGCAGTTTATTGTGTTGCTGTATTATAGGCTATTGCTTTATAGTGACAAGCAGCCAATATCTATTATTTTGTCCACCCTATTTATTTCAGCAAATGTAGAGCCACACACCTGTTTAAGGCAAACTGAACAACTCTGCACACTTTAACAAAACAATCCGAACCCTGCGATTAATTGTGATATTTTACATATATTATAACAATCACAACAATAGGTCAATGTGATAATACAGTCCTAATAAGAAACCAACCAAACAATAGTAAAGCACATAAACACTGGCTCAAAGAGCTCTCTGTGTCATATATGAATAAGATAGTCCCTTACAACGATTCCTCAGGCAGAAATGTACGTTATGCGAAGTGTTACATTTGTTCTGTGTATGGTACCAAACCTGCAACTCTCTGAACGACTCCACTGGGACAGAAGGCTGAGTGGGTCTGTTCCTGTAGCTGACTTTGGCAAGCCGAGAAGTGAAGGACATGGCGCAAATATTAAGTCACAGACCAGGCTCCTCGGTAACCAGACTAGATTTTCAGATTCATCCGCGTCAACTGAGGCATTTTTACTCCGTTAGTGACTTAGGGTACAACTATCCGAGATACGTTTTCGTGGATGGAGCGCACCTGACCTACAAAGCACGTATTGCTAGTGGTGCATGTTGTTAGTGGTTTCCAAAGTAACGAGGCATTTATGAAAGGGCGCAAAGGGGGCGGTGGGTTGGTCCCAAAGCAGAGCCAATTAATCATTAGCTGTTTTCTTACACAGCAGTGCTTTTCAGACGCCTGTTACATTCCAATTCATTACATGAACTGTAGTTATACAGAGAAAATACTCCAAACATGAATCCGCACTGGTCACATTGGTGGCCATAATATCTGGTTAAGTTACTTTTGGTCGGTAAAATCGGTAACAGGAGGTCGATGTATTAACCCAACTAAAATCCCGATGTCTGTGTTACAGGGTCTATATTTAATTGCTGCTTTGAATTTTAAGAGTGAGGTTAGCTACCCGATAACAAAGAGAAGCAAACTTTCATTTACTTTAAGAGCAGTAGCTATTTGGAAATAAAGCAGCTTGCTGGAAACCAGTCAAACTACTGTTTAGAGGTGTGACACACATACACACTGACGGTTTTTAAAACCATAAACAGACATCTGTCAACTCAACTCAACTGAGAAAGCTTCACAGGTAAGATGACCCGCGTGGTTATCCGACAAACATGAACTCACCGCACCGCTTCAGAGGTCTCTGTGGTTAGGCTCTATGCACCTCGGATGGTCAGCGGACTTGGAACAACATTCATTACCTTTCATGCAATTTTTAGGTCGAAAGAGTCAACTTGTCATGTTGGCGTACTCATAAGGTCTCAGGTCGTTTTCCGCTCCATTCCTGCGCGCGCACCTCACAGATGACGTCACTCTATTCAGGTGTACCTGCAGACTAACGAGGTCAGACTCTTTAGGGAGAGTATCAGTCAAATTATGGATGACCTATAAGACATCTGTTTACTCGTTTGTTTTCCCATTTGGTTGTGTTTTATTATTTAATATGTCACCGGAATAAACAGGGTAATCTGACGTCTTTCTAAGGGTACCACTGACACCATAGATCAGTGCACAGAGTAATTTGCTAAGGCAACGTCTAGATGGCAGCAGTGCACTGCTGCCAGTCAAAAGCACTAAGCTGCAGCTGTTAGAACTGGGTTAGATTTGTGGGCCAAATGACCTCATACTGTAGCATCATCTTCATCACTAGGGAACGAAGAGAGAATTGAATAATTCTTCTCCCCCATCCTCATTTTATGTCTTGTATCAGCTAAAAACACGATTAGACATTACAAAAGATGAAGTTACTCTTATGGACAATTAGCAACCATACACTCATAAGTGATAGGAAACTAAATGCAACACCAGAACTCAGTGACCTCATGGGAAATGTAAACGCGTTTGCAAGAATTTTGCCATAAAGACATGCTGTGATACTGTGATAAGATTAGAGACCTAGCCTATAAAAAAACACAAGGATATCCGATAATCGTTATTATGACATCTCCCATAATATCTGGCCTGAGTAATTAATGCATATAATCCTGAGGAATGACTCCTACGCAGCCCGCATCAGCACCGCAGTGAGTGACGTTTGGGGGTACTGATGTTCTGTGGCGCACACTAAATTTGGGTGGCGCACAATGCACCAAAACCCCTCGAAACGGAATCCCAGGATATCCCACCCCCATCCACCCCTCCAAACGGAATAGCCCTCCTCACTCAGTCCTCCTCCCCTCCTATTTTACCTCCGCCTTCTTTCGCTATCACCCCCTTTCTCCTCCTCTCCCTCACATCCCAACTCGGGAGCGCCGCCGATCGGTCGCCAGGATTTTCCTTCTCGGCCAAAATGGAGGAGGAGGTCTCTCGCTTAATGAAGGGAGCATAGATTGTATGACCCGATCTACTTCAATGAAAGGCGTTAGGATCCGCTTTTGCTAGAAAAAATAATTAGTGCAACAGTAGAACCCACTGAGGCTATCTATCGCTGTTTCGGCTCAAGCGACCACAACCATGAGCGCAGGAGAGGGACTAGATGAGGCTGCGAAGGACGCGGCAGACATAGCGGCGTTTTTCAAATCCGGTAAGTCGGGAAGGGGCGAGCCTGGCTATGGGAGAGCCACAGCAGTGCTATCGTTGTGATCACTGGTGGTCTGCTGCAGTGCTGACAAAAATTACTAATAACCCGCTGACGGGTTTCATATGGGTGAGATTTGTACTGTGCATCTGGCGTGCAGGAGAGATGCGCACATCCTGTAGTTATTTAACACATTTTAGTCCACTTGACATTCCATAGCCCCTTGATGACACCAACTCGAACAACATCTCCTGGAATATTATGCAGTGACCCCATACTGGTTGGACCAAGCAGGATTCAAGGCGTGGATGGTTACAGCCTGACCACGAGTATTTCGACGTTACAGGCTGTGTCTATCACAAGCCTCTTCACTGGGGGGTCGAACATTTCTCTGTCTTCATACGCTGTAAACTGAATGTAAACGAACGCGGGATCACGGGTCTCTCAGATCTGATGCACGGATAGAGGCTAGGCCATGGACGCACATAGTCTACTGTATGGGCAATAGGTTGCACTCTACGCACTTAGCATGATGTGATGGCATCAACATAACAAATGAGGGGAGGCGTGCCTGCCTTACCACTTCCCCACTAAAACATGAATGCCTTTTACAGGTCCCAGGGGGCTGCACTAATATCAGCTTAAAAAAAAAAAGAATAGCACATGCATGATAAGTAAGGGGACTTTTGTCATGCACTTTGATGTGTTAGACCTTGGAAGATACATTATTATCTGATCTATGATGTAGATTAGTTGAGCACCAATGGTAACGATTCTTTATCACTTAAATAATGTAAATAAAAAGTATATAGTGCATATCAGATTAAACCTTTAGTTACATCTTAAAGCAAAGGTCCAGTGTTGAGGAAGATGTCACCAGCATTAGAGCAGGACCACCTGTGATCCACACCAGAAGAAACAGCTGCTGTCTCTCTGGCTCTCAGCTGTTTCTCTCTGTGACACCTGGAGCCTTGGAGTCTACTATTAGACATTTTCACAGATTGCACACATGCAGGAATACACACACAACCATGCACACATCCACCTATCCGTACATATGAATTTATAAATGTGGCAGGTATGTGCATACAGTACATACATATGTTTCATGTTTTTTAAACAGTCTGTAATCACATACTTTCTTCTAGAAATTGCCACTACAAGTCAGACAGTTAGGAATGATCTGTGTATTCAGATGCTGCAATTGCTTTTTCACAGTTGGTTGGAAGCCTGCCAGTGTATTTTCCTATAGCTTTGCATGTTGTATCAGGCTGGAAAGTTGGCTCATAGTGAAGATGGACCGCTTGGATGTTTATGTAGCAGTTCATACAGTATTCATGATGCAGACAGAAATAGGTTATGGCCTCAGAAAACTTTTATAAGAGACTATTAGGAAGAGAAAATTTGGAAAACACTGTGTTGAATATTGAAACCGTTTTATTAATGATATTTAGCTGAGTTTTGTACTTCTTACCCTCAGGTTTCATTTGTTTCTTTTCATTGCTCCTTTCTCTACAGTTCAGTTTTGTAATCTGTTGTATTCCTCTGTTTTATGTTCTTTGTATCTCATCACTGTATATTCTTTACTTTTTCTATCAAACAAATATACTTGACTGCATTCTGTCCAGACATGAGGTGATATGACAGTCATTTGTTCATTCATACAGGCAAATTATGTACCTCCATCTTTTTTATGTATAATTTCACAGTGTGGGACATGTAGTAATGTCCATCCTGCTGGCTGTTGCCTCGCTAGCAGGCTCTCTAATTTCTGCCAGCTTGTTACATGTTGAAATCTTGGCCCACAGCAAAGCAAACTAGCTGATCCCAAGCACTTATTTCTGGGGCTCTGTGTGTATGTACAAGCGTGTTCTGTTTTTCTGTGGCTCCGAATGCACTTTGGTGCCCTAGTTAGTCAGTGGAGAGTAGAATATGGCAGATTCTTCTACTAAACAAGACCTAAAGTGACAAAGTGGCACTGATCGGCTTGATCGCTGGTTAAGAGGTTGACTTGGTGAGAGGCAAACCTACTGGTCTGCTGGATAATCAAATGTGAGCTTGGAGCTACAAAGGGGGCTAACTGTTTGGGGAATTAAACTGAGATTTCCATCAAAGCATCACGTGTTTGAAAGTCCTAGTTTACGACCCTGCACTAGTTTTGAATTTCTTCACCTGAATGTATAATATTATCATCGGCCCTTGAAAATACTTGATGTTCTTCTTGGCTTGATTATTTTCAGTGAGCAGATGGAGCTTCATCTCTGAGTCCCACACTGTTGCTGTGGATCACAGCTCAGTCACTGAGTCACTCTCCCATGTTGCACATGCCATTATTTAAAGTCCGATCCCAAATTTTTTTGCAACTGGTCAAAGATGAGAGATATTCTTCTTCCTTGAACCTTTTCAAACATGGGAATATAATAATGTTATTGTCATTTCAAAACAACATTGTGTTGTTTACTAAAGTACCCTTATATAAATAGCATAATCAGCTGACTATTAAACAAAAAAATGTTTCCAATTCTGTTTTTAATGTGGTTGATGTTTCACATTTGTATTGTATATTTGACTTCATTCTTCAGAGTGAGTGATCACAGCCCCGTAACATACTGCTGATTGCTCAGACCCCATGCAAAGCTTTGCAGAATGTCCCCTGTGAACTTGAAATACTGAATCACTTGTAATCAAGGCAGTTGCTCATACAGTACCTAGAGGTTTGCCAGAATGGTCAAGACATTGTGTTAGGATGATTCTTGAAGTTGTGGCATATTATTGTCATATATCATTCAGCTGTTGGCGCAGCACTTACATCAAACATGAATAATTACAAGTCCACCAATTTTGCATTTATGGCATAGAGGGATGTCATGGTATGCTGATATGGGTCCGTGCCCTGTAGGAACCTTATGCAGGACAGGTCTTTTACTCATAAAATCAGAAAAACAAATCAAGGCATTCTTATTAATAATTTTCCTCTGGTTTTACCAGAGATTCAGAGACATGTTACAGTAGGAAAGTGCTATGCTACTATACAGTATTTTATGTTTTCGCATATCTTAATATGCAGGAAGGTTTGCAATGTAGATCTACTACAGTATATCTGTCTTATCATATTTTCATGACAGACCCATTAGCTTGACATGAACTAAAATTATCTGGTAGATAATGACAACTAAGTGATGCATTACATTACAGATTAACCACTGTCAACTATATTGGAGCACTCCCTCAGCAAAACCAAAAATAACGTGCACGACGATAGTATATTTTTACAAGGCGTTAATACATAAAAATCTCTTTAGTGACAGGTGATGAATTTCTGGGCCTGGACAATAATACTATTGCACATTATAGTACATTGCACTGTGCAACTCAACTGATGTAAAAGCATCCAGATGTACCATATGCTGGTATAAGATTAAATAACTGGCAAAGCATCTTGCGTTAGAGCTGCATCCTCAGTCATAACTATATTAGGCATAAGCCAGTGGTCATCAGTCATAACCTCCACAGAGTATAGGGCTTTTTTAAAATATCTATATATTGCTATGTTTTTAACTTGACATGTATGAGTGTTGTGGCAGTCTGCAGTGTTAAATAATAGATTTTTTTAATGCCAGCAGAATCATTGATAGGTAGGAATGAGTGATTACCCCTGCCATGACATTGTAGTTCAGTAGAGAATAATTATAAAACACTTTTTTTTTCAGATTTAATTTTGTAGTTGACCTGAAAACACAATCTCAATTTACACTTAAAGCAAATTGGAGAAAAAACCCTAACAACTTAAAAAAAAAAACACCAGTAATGCTTGGTGCAACTCTTTATACATGCTGCATTTAATAGCTTGTTGTTCAGTGCCTGTGTTGTTGTACTGAGGGTAGAAACGAGTCATCAGCATCAACAATGGCAGGGTCACTATTGACAACACTGTGAGCCATTTCCCTGAGTACCAAAGTGAGTCCAGTGACCTGTGACAGCGCAGACTGCAATGAGAGCCAAATCACTGAGTCTTAATTTTCTTCTAGCACTGTCACAGTCGATGAAAACATAATGGCCTAATATAATCTTACATACTCAAGCAGAAATCTAATACAGTCGTGTAGATTATGAAGATGACTTTTAACAGGCCATGCAATATGCATCTTAGAGCATATAATGTACAGTATGCAGTACTGATAGAACGAGGGGTGATGTGTACGGAGAGAGGAGGTAGCCACAGTAAAGACACAGGGATGTAGAGTCAGGAAAATAAATGAAAATATAGAGAGGGAAGGGAGAGTGAGAGAAAGAGCGGACATGACATATTTGGAGGAACAAACAAACCTTCACTCATCAAATTATAGAGCTGAGGCTTGGGTGGAGCACATCCTGCAAAATGTAGGCTACTCTGCTCTCCTAGAGGCTGCAACCTTATGGTTGCATCCAGGGCAGCCTAATTGGCAGTTGGTCAGGGTTAAATACTATAAGCTTTGATTGCTGCTGCTAAGTCGCCTGGGTCTGCACACAGCTGTTTCACTTATTCAACTGAAGTAAAAAGAGATGACTAGTTTGAAAGACATTTATGTACATAACCCAGCTACATGGCAGCTTGCCTAGCAAATAAGGATAAGGATAATCACCTTTATTGGCCAAGTATGTTACACACAAGGAATTTGTTTCCGGTACAGACCCGAGGCAGCCATCGGCGGCGCCAACTCAACCGATGGCTCCAACTATCGGGGGCAATGGGGTTCAGTGTTTTGCCCAAGGACACTTCGACTGCAGGCACTGAGATTCAAACCTTCAACCTTCCGGTTGGGAGACGACTGCTCTACCCACTGCATCACTGTCGCCTCCCCGAATTCTGAATTAGCAACTAAGCTAAAGTTAAAGTACCACAACAATTGACTGATAAGATGTTTAGTCTTCTTAGCAAAAATCATTATATTGGTTGGTATTTTAGTTCACCAGCAGAATTGTAAGCACAGTATTTTCAACACTACAGGTTGGTATTTTAGTTCACCAGCAGAATAATATAGTATTATAGTAGTATTTTCAACACTACGTGTGCTTTATGATCAGGATGATGATAACACATTGTGAATATTCCAATACGTCAGAGTACTCATATACAGTATGACACAAAGTACCAAAGTAAAAGAATGGCATTGTTTGTATCTGTAAAAAATGGTTCTAAAACTGGAAATCCAGTAAAATTTCCAGATGTCATTATGATGCTTATTCGCCACAGCATGGATTACCTTCACAATAAGAGTGTTTTCTTCAAAATACAGGGGCATAAATATGTGCAAAAAAGGCACTTAAACTTTGTAACTGACCTGTGGCACCACACCGTACACTGACTTCCTTTAGTAGATGTGTATATTGATGCCCATTTGTGGTTTCACCTATTTTTGCTTGGTAATCAAGAGGGTAATTTTGTGATCTCTGCAAATTCAGTTTCACCTCAATCAGTGATATTACAAATCACACTAAATGAATACATCTCAATGAAAGAAATAACACGGTAATAAAAAAGGTAACTGTGCCCATAAACAGATTAGGGCCCTGGTGTGTATTTGCCTGAATTTCCTTCACAAAAGAAGCTTTGTTAGTCCTAAAATCATGAAACGCAAACAGTCATGTGGTTAACAAGCAGTTTGCAGAAACACAATAAACAATATTGAACAACTCCAGGCAAGTTTACAGTATGCGACTGAGAAGAGGCAGTTTTCTCCTCTTTTCCTTACTTTATATACAAAGTATGCTTCCAATTAGGACCATATGTCAGGATGCTTATCATAGTCTGTTCCTCTCTTAGTGTTTATTGGAGAGTTTATGGAGAAAACAATCAAGAACGTAGCACAGGGAGGCAATTACTTGTTTTACAGCCAGGGCAAGTTGATCGATCTCATCAGAAACACTTGACCTTTTTGAGAGGGGTAATACACTTTACAGGCATGTAACCCCCCCCTTCATCTCACCAAATTATTGATTGCTGTAAAATGTCATGTACATTCATATCAAGGGTCACTTTGATGGCACACAGACAAGGACCAAGCATTTCTGTTTTTTTACACAGAGGAACTCTGCAGCTATGTCCCAGTTAGTTTGACCTCATATTAACCTGGTCAAATATTTTTGTCATTCATTTACTGAAGCATGTGACAACATGCAGTTCCTGAGCTCTGATCCTTGCACGGTGCACTGGAGACCATTCAGCAGCTACTGTTGAAGACCTCAGTGAAAAATATGCAGAGCAACAGCCCTCCCCTCTTAGGTCTATGCTATGCTATTCTTCTGCATTGTGTATAAGAGAGCTCCCATTCATTCATGTCAAGTGTTAAGCATAAAACTTTACAGGATCCTTGAGTACAAAGCCTACCCTGGTTTGTAGTGGAGAAATGTACTTATTTTTGTCCAGCCATCATGGATTGGAACCAGTTGAACACTCTGCCATATACATGACATTTATTGGCTGGTAGCTTTATGTCGATAATTAGCAATTCCAATATTGGAATTGTTCGTAGGATACAAACCGTGGGACGCTTCATTACCTCACGCATACACGCAATGCACATACATGCACAGAGGTATAAATCACTACCATAGGGGCCATGGAAGCAAGGAAGACGGAGATGTAGGGGTGGGCTGAGTGAACTAGGGATGGAGGCCTAGGAGGACTGCAGGCCAACAGAATAGGCTGTGGGCTGTCTGTTCGTCTCCTGCAAATTTGATAGGAGAGAAACCTCTATCAGTCAGCTGCAGACTCCCACTCGTTCTATCCTTTGTCATTCCTTTCATCGCCTCCTCCACTCATCTCCCACACAGCCTTCCATCATTACCTCATACATCGTCTCTGCTCAGTTGCCGAATTTTCAAATAATGATTTTGTTCAGTAATATCTGCTCTCCTGTTTGTGATTTTCTCCACAATATATGCCTTCATTCTCGTGCACCTTTAATGAGACATTAAAAAAAAGGTTAATACATTTGACTAACAAAGAAATGTGCATCATATTAAGGAAAAACAGCATAAACTGTCTTAGGTGTTTGGCCACCACAAATCCTAAGCACCTTTCCACAGTATGATGCCAGCTTTTGGAGCCAAAGATATAGTTTCAATAAATGAAGCAGGGAGCAGCAATGAACTATAGTCATTATTTTAACTGTCAAATTGTACATAGGTTTTTAGCATTGCTGGAGAGCATTACATAAACATATTCCTCCACATCCCCTGTTCTTCCTTCTTCCGCCTGTCTCCTCTTTCTTTTTGCCCCTGCTGCAGATGCTCCAGTGCCCCCTGATTTTTTTGCAGTCCCTCCCCTGTCTCCTCTCGTTCCCTACAGCTTAAACCATGAAAGCATCTGGATCTGGTATTTGAAATTGTAAGCCTCCCACAATGCTTTGTACCTCATTTTTTCTGGAATAGGACTTAAAAAAACAGACCACAGACTCTTGAGGCCATGCCCCCTCCCAAGTTCAGAAACACAGACAGGTTATATTATTTAAATGTTTTTATTTTATTTTTAAACTTCCTTTTCAGATAGTGGTTCAGTGTCAATAAGTCACGTGTCAGAATGTGTGTAATTTTTTCATTCATAAAATTGGGTAGTTAGCGAGCCGGTTCCTCTCCTTATGTAGAGTGTATAGAAAAGGTCACTAGATGTATTTTTAAATAGTGGTTTCATACTTTTGTCTTCTTCTTTAGTTTTAGGACCATGTGCAATTAAATGCTCCTACTTAAGGTCGCACTTGAGCACATGAAAGCAAACAAACAAAAAGATTAGAGCAGAACATAGACTCAGCTTTGTTAAAATCAAAGCACAGCCTGCAGTGTGTGTTTGCATACATGTGTGAGCTTGTGTGCTGCATGAGACTGCTTGTCTTCTGTCAACAGTTGTGCTCAATCTGTCCAACAGGAAATGTGTAGTCTCTCTCTCACACACACACACACACACACGTTCTTTCTTGCTTTGAAGACAGGCAGCAGTCTCTGATCCCTGTCACATGAACAGTGCCAGCCCAGTGCTCCGCTGGCTTAGCGAGGCTAAACTGCAGCTTGACCTCTTTGGCTTAAAATAAAATACGTTAAGGATCAAACTTAACATCACATTGTACTGCACTGGCTTGCCAGAGTACCTACTGTCAAACTGTTACTGTTTTAGAAGAAGCACTGCCAATTTTGCTGTGCTGTTACCTAACAAAGTGTTTTTTTTTTGGGGGGGGGGGGCATTCATATAAAGAACAGAATGTTTGCACATCACAGAAAATCCAATGAATTCATCCTTAACTACTGTAGCCTACAATGGGCTTGGAAACAAAGTGTACAGTTTTATGTCACTGTCGAGAAACAGGCCTTTGCATAGTTTTCTTCTATCCCAGGTTTGAAGGTTTTTCTAGATCACTCTCCCTAAAGGGGGAGTCTAGATTTTCAGGCATCAGGAAAATTAAATTCCTTGTTTAAATAATGTGTTGAAGCTGTAGGAACAATTTTCAGGTGTTTTCTGTCTTTCAGGTCTTTTTTCCTCTCAAGTAGATGGAGTTCATATGAGGAGGTTTTGGAAACTACTAGTTATTGCTTTTGTTTCAACTTTTTTACAGCTTGATTTTGATTATGCTTGCAAGTGAAAGCTCTGTCACTTATCTTGGTAGGAGATTACTTGTGACCTCTTTTCTTTGCTGAGCCCCTACCGTCCATATGACCATGCCGCACCTAATCCCTGCCTGGCAGCCTAGGCTGACTGTGTCTAGTCACAGTACAGTCCACCACTTTGCAGAGAAGATCTAACACTGGAAGTGTTATTCAAATTTATATTTTCTTTCACACCCTTGTTCTAAAGCTCAAACGTCTTCACTGAAACAAACACTTTTTTGACACTACACTATAACATGAAACATACAATGTGTGGACCACTGCTTACTGTAATTCTTGCTAGGCAGAAACATAAACTGTGCTGTTCTTTTTAGGAAGGTAGTGCGGTGAAGTCAGTGAAGAGCTAATCTGCCCCCATGCTTCATTCTCTGCATCTCTTTGTGTCTACTGTTCTAATGATGAGTAACCCCCAAAAGAAAGCTTGCAGTCCTTTTTACTTGAATTCAATTTTATTCATATAGCGCCAAATCACAACAAAAATCCTCTCAAGGCACTAATAAGATCTAGACCTTACAGTATTATGGAGAAAAAACTATCAAATCCCCCTTGAGCAGCACTTGACGACAGTGGGGAGGAAAAACTCCCTTTAACGGAAGAAACCTCCAACCGACCCCAGCTCTTGTTTGGCGGCCTTCTGCCTTGACCGGTTGGGGTGAGTGGATAGAGGAGAGACAAAAGAAGAAAAGCAACAAGACACAACAAACAATCAAACACTGGTCAGGTTGATGTGGCCAGTGACTGTTCATCAGAAACATAGAGCTCCAGAGCAAGGGCTACCTGCAGAAAGGTACAGGGAGAGAGAGAGGACACACTACGGGAGAGAGGAGACACATAGTTAGTGATGTGTAATGGTGGCATATAGTAGCATGTAGAGTTAAGGGGAGAGTAGTTCAGCTCAGAGCATCATGGGAGGACCGTCAGCAGCCTAGACTTACAGCAGAATAACTAAGGGAAGGCTCAGGGTCACCTGAACCAGCCCTAACTATAAGCTTTATCAAAAGGGAAAGTGTTACACCTAATCCTAAAGGTAAATGTATATTTGCCCGATTTAGTATAAATTTAGCTGAAAACAAGATCTTAGTAGGGGATGTGAGGAATAGCAGAAGGTGCATAATGAATGAGTCATTATTAATTCATCAATCGTGATGCAGAAACCGACATCACCATTTCAGCACTACTGTTCAGGCAGCACTGTCTATATGGATGAATATTCTTAACATTCCCTAAGGCCTTAGACAGACAGGCATCTAGTGGACTTTGTATGTTTAAATGATTCATTCCCTTATCAGCTGGTGTGCTGCAAGTCACATGTGAGTCTGTATGTGTTTATGTTTGAGGCAGAGTGTGAGAGCAGAAGGTAAAGAAGAAAGAGAGCCCAGATAAATTAATAGTCTAGATCTGTACAGACATTTTTTCTCAAATGTTGAGCTCATTTTCATCTATCGGGTATGTCCTGTATGTTCATTTACATGCACAGTATGTGTGTGCACACGCATCTTCATGCAGTATGTCTAATGGTTTCTAATGCCAGATACTCAGATCAAAGAGGTGCTCCACAACTGCTCGCTCAGCCTGTCATTTGTATTTTGTAATCACAAAGCTCTAACGTGACACTAAAACACAGTGAAGGTTGTGGTACTGCTCTTCCAGGTGCCAGGACAGGTTTTCAGGTCTTTATTTCCTTTCATAAACGTCCTTTCTCTAATGTTATATCTGTCTCTCTCTTTTTAGATTGCTCTCTTCCAAAATGTGAATCTAAACTGGATGGCCCAGGTCAAACTTCAGGTAGGTCTGACTGTCATACAATCACAACAGGAATTTTATTGAAGAGCAGAACTTATTCATATGGCTTTGTCTTTGTGTGTTACCACTCATGTCAGCAATTACAGAAAGTGTTGTACTTATTATTTGTCCAACACTGAATGGAGTTCTTGCTGGAAGTGGGAACCTAGGATTTCCATGTATAGTAGAGCTTCATAGCTCCATCAATGTCTCACTCTGGCAAGACAAAAACAGCAAAACAGCAAAGCTGATGTGTGTTAGTGAGGAGACAGAGCAGAAACATCAAGAACATCAAGTACCACTTCAAGTAAAATGTTATGCTCCATCAGAGCTCTACTGCATTGAATCCTATTAGATTCAAGCTTCTCTGTGGCATCAGCCAGCAACCATGAACTCATTGGCTGACATCACTAATACCCCCAGTACATAGTGTACAAACTAAAAATACATAAAGTCCCTCTCTCTCTCGGCAGGGTCAGAGTTGTTTTGGGGTATAAACGGGGCACATAGATTATTCTAAATGAACAATTGTTGTGATCTTTCAACAAATGTAAGAATTTGACACAGTTTTGACCTGACACTTTTCCAATTGGGTCATCCAGAGATGGACATTTTACAAGACTCTTAAATTGACAGCTTTATTCCCATTTGCCAGAATCTGAATGGGCATTAATGGGAAATTAATAGAATGTGTCAGGCAAATCCTGTGCCCAAAAAATCATTGAAATTCATCCCTGAGGCTGACTCAAAAAAAAAATCTGAGTTGCAGTGATGCCTTTTGTATATTTTGTTGGAGTCAGGCAGAGATTTGTGAGCTGCTCCCAGTAAATCAGAGGTAATCAGCTCATACTGCCCATTTATGGCTGATTGTTCATTGTTCATTTTCAATTACTCTGACAATTTACTTGCTATTGGGATTAAAGGAACTGCGCTAAGTTGGTTCAAATCTTATTTATCAGAAAGATTTCAATTTGTTCATGTTAATGACGAATGTTCCACACAAACTGAAGTTAGTCACGGCGTTCCACAGGGCTCTGTGTTAGGTCCAATTCTCTTCACTTTATACATGTTCCCTTTAGGCAATATTATCAGGAAGCACAACATAAATTTCCATTGCTATGCAGATGATACTCAGTTATATTTATCTATGAAGCCAAATGAATCAGGTCAGCTGGTCAAACTTCAAGCATGTCTTAAAGACATAAAGGCCTGGATGACCTGCAACTTCTTACTTCTAAACTCTGACAAAGCTGAAGTTATTGCGCTTGGGCCTGAAAACCTTAGAAATCTGCTGTCTAATCATATAGTTACTTTAGATGACATAGCTGTTGCCTCCAGTACTACTATGAGGAACCTTGGAGTCATTTTTGATCAGGATATGTCCTTTAAATGGTAGTGTTTGGCCATAATACGTCTGGTGACCCTCTTCCTGTAGACTTAGGCTTTTTGGGGCAGTATGTGCGATCGGTGGTCACTGATTTAGGTGTTAGAATAGACTCGGATTTGAGAATGGAGAGCCAGATATATGCGTAAAATCTGGATTTTTCTATTCAAGGCAGTTAGTGAAATTAGAACCCTTTTTGTCGCGGCAGCATTTGGAGACAGTGATCCATGCGTTTGTTACATCACGCATGGATTACTGTAATGCCCTGTACGCTGGACTTGGTCAATTCGGGATTGCCCGCCTCCAGAGGATCCAGAATGCTGCCGCTCGGTTATTGGTTGGGGGGCGTAAGAAGGACCACATAACGCCAGTACTGGCATCTCTCCACTGGCTTCCGGTGCGTTTCAGGGTTAGTTTTAAGATTCTTTTATTTGTTTATAAATCCTTAAATGGGCTGGCACCATCTTATCTTGTGGAACTTTTGCGTCCATATAATCCGTCGCGGTGCCTCAGATCAGCAGATCAGCTTCTTCTGGAGGCACCAAGGGCCAGGCGGAAAACTAGGGGGGATAGAGCCTTTGCTGTGGTAGATCCAAAACTGTGGAATGCCTTGCCGCTTTATATTAGGCAGGCCCCCTCCCTGTCTACTTTTATGTCTTATTTGAAGACCCACTTGTATTCACTGGCGTTTGGCCAGAAATGAGACTGTCTGTAGTGTTAGTGTCTATATTATTGTTTATAGCTTTTTATGTGTTGTTTTTATATTTGCATGATATGTTAAGTGCTTTGGTCAGCTGTGCTGTGGTAAAGCGCTATATAAATAAAGTTGAGTTGAGTGAGAGTTGAGATATGTCCTTTAAATCATACATAAACCAAGTCTCTAGATCTGCCTTCTTTCACCTGCACATTATTGCAAAAATCAGGAGCATCCTGTCTCAAAGTGATGCTGAAAAACTGGTCCATGCATTTGTTACTTCCAGGCTGGACTACTGTAACTCTTTACTATCAGGATGTCCCAATAGTTCCCTAAAAAGCCTCCAGTTAATCCAAAATGCTGCAGCCAGAGTACTGACAGGAACTAGCAAGAGAGATCATATCTCTCCCATATTAGCTTCTCTCCACTGGCTCCCTGTAAAATTCAGAATAGAATTTAAAATCCCAGTCTCAGTTCGGGAGGCAGACACCCTCTCTACCTTTAAGATTAGACTTAAGACGTTCCTTTTTGATAAAGCTTATAGTTAGGGCTGGATCAGGTGACCCTGAGCCTTCCCTTAGTTATGCTGCTATAGGCCTAGGCTGCTGGGGGGCCCCATGATGCTCTGAGTTTCTTTCCCCTCACCTCCTGCTCTGCTCTGCTCTCCTCTGTCTCCCTATGCTTCTATATGCCACCATTACACATCACTAACTGTGTGTCTCCTCTCTCCCATAGTGTGTCCTCTCTTTCGCTCTCTTTCGCTCTCTCCCTGTACCTTTCTGCAGGTTGCCCTGGCCCTGGAGCTCTACGTCTCTGACGAGCAGTCACCAGCCACATCGACCTGATCAGTGTTTGATTGTTGTGTCTTGTTGCTTTTCTTCTTTTCTATCTCCTCTATCCACTCACCCCAACCGGTCGAGGCAGAAGGCCGCCCACCCAGAGCCGGGGTCTGTCAGAGGTTTCTTCCGTTAAAGGGAGTTTTTCCTCCCCACTGTCGCCAAGTGCTTGCTCAAGGGGGATTTGTTGGGTTTACCCTATGTAATAATATTGATAACAGTAAGGTCTAGACCTTACTTTGTAAAGTGTCCTGAGATGACTTTTGTTGTGATTTAGTGCTATACAAATAAAATTTGATTTGACTTGCTGTTGAATTAAGTGTCAATTAACAAATTGCCTGAAGCGTTCTGTTGCACTGTAACATGAAATTGCATGTGTGGAAAATCTGCTTGGAAAAAAAAAGACAAACATTTTTCAGTTACTTATTAGTTGCTCTGGCACATTATAAACATAGGTTGCGCTGTAGGCCCCTCAAACATTTATTATATGTCTTCATGTATGTATGAATGAACCTGTGAGTGGACATGTGTGTTTTTGTCTGAGCGTGCATGTGTCTGCATTAGTGTATCTTCTTAGCAGGACTGACCAGACATTCAAATACACACATTTTCTGGATATTTTGATTCTTAATTAAAAGGGAGTGCATTCATTGTTTGTTTACCATCTCCCAACCATGCCCTTATTTGACTTTTTAAGTTGTTCATTTTCTGCTGAACTTCATTCTCATTCATTTTGTTTGGAACTTTGTCCTTGCCTCCATGATATGTACTACTTTTAGATCCCTTCTTGTTTCCTTTAAAATCATTTGACACAACCTCAAGTGAGTATTTCCTGTTTTTTTCATCTAGACTTGGCTTGTTTGGCCAGTGTGGTTTGAGAAACATTGGTATTTCCAGAGCTTTAGAGTTCTTTTGCTCAGAACTCCATGTGTTGGTGGGATCCTATCTGTGTGGTTTGCAGTAAAGTATGACAGAGTGTCCCAGTATATAGGAACAATGGGGGAGGGGAGGTAAAAAATTAAAGTTGGCCATCCCTAATCAAATCACCAGTTACTTTAACCAGTGACTTAGCATAAAACATCATTAGGATGAGCTGTTGAATGAACTAGCTGGCTATAGCAATGCCACAGCACTAGCACTTGTTTGCCTTAAACAGCAATATGTCATATGGTGTATCAGTAACCAATTTTATGACATGTTTCATTCAGTGGCTGATATACTGTAGCTGCTAAAAGGGAAGATGGATGAATTATTATAATCAGCGGACCCAAACTAATGACATACTATAGGTCTGTGTTTGGTAAAAGTACAAATAGAATTCATGCAGAGCACTGGTAGCTTCAAGGCAAACACATTGTAGGCTGACTTACTTTCTTTCACTTCCTACTGTTTCCTCAGGTTTTCAGAACTCTGCATTATTATTACAAAATGTATTAATGTTGATAAATATGTATTAATTTGAAGTACAGTGTACATTACTAGCTAGAGTAGCTCTGATGCAATCATACTAGCTCACCCATTTTAAAGAGAACATGTAACAGAGGGGAACAGTTTTAAAAAGCTTATAGTCTGGATGTATTTTGTAGAAAAGACATCACAAAATCACAAATGTCCCAAAAACATTACTGGTGTGCATATGGATTTACAGACTAAGTGTACTAAGCATAAATAGTTGGACTCCAGTCCAAATATGCTCTGGCCCTCAGTCCAAGATAATCTGCAACAGTAGCCAGCAGCCTGTTTAGTCAGGATGATTCTGATCTCTTGCTGCACTAACAATATTTAGCATGCATAGTATGGTGAATTATACCAGAATAATTTTACTCCTTGTCTTGTTTGCTGAAAAAAACATAAATATTTAAACATGGATAGAGTGAACAGAGGGAGAAAGGAAAGGACTAGGAAGTTGAAAAGGGCACAGTTAAGGTTTTTGTCTCTCGTTTTGTCTCTTCTATTCTCTCCTCCTTGCCTTTCCTTTGCCCACCTCCATATGTTACTTTTCAGTTTAATTCAACTGTGAACTCAGTTGCTCATCTCAGCCCATACTGAGCTCACTGTGTGCTTCCTATTGAATGCTAACCATGTGCACTGTGGGTAGACAAGCAGGCAGGCATGCTCATGAGGTGGTTTTTTCTGGAGTTCATTGGATTTTTATTTATTTATTTATTTATTCTCCCTTGCAGAGGTTAGGGGTGGGGAAGACTGTGTGTTTGTGGATGTGGTCATGTGTGTGTGTTTGAATTCATTGAACTCATTCTCTATTTCCCCCTTTATTTTTTGTCTTGTTCCTTCTCTTCTCTTGCTGCATTGCTTCCTCTGTGTCTATAGTATATCTCTTTGGAGATGGTAGGCAAATACACTGCAGTTTTTCAATATTGCCTCATTTGTTATTAATGTATATAGAGAAACATAAAATGAGCCAAATGGATCCAACAATAACTCATAACAATTCTGATAAACAGGCAGAGGAGGAAAGAAATAAGTGGTAAACAGCTGGATGTAAGCTAAATTTTAATGTTCCCACCTCTACAGCACATGAGATGTGTGGTTAATATCAAAGCTTAACTTGGCTGAACTACATTTGAACTTGGCTTGTATTAAGGCACAAGATTAGACAAGGTGCTGTCACTTAACTTGCATATGTGCACGCGATTTCACAAGCTCGGACCATCCACATAGTGGCTACAGAAGACTGTGATCAGTGAAGTGTGTACTGTCTCACTGTGGGAGAAAGGGAGGGTTTGCATAGTGATCAGAGGTTGGCATTGGTTCTGTCGTTGGATGGCAGGTAAACCGTCAGACTTCCTCATGGATTTACCACAACAACACAGGGACATCACAAAGTCCACTGAAATGTGTCAGTGTATTACAGGCTTTCAATATTAGGCTATTTTGGTTGATGTTTTTCTTTTATGTATTATTGAACTGCAACATTTCCAATCAGTTTGGAAAGTTATTAGATATAAAGACCTAATTTTTCATAGCAGCTGAAACTTTGGAAATAAAACTACTTGGAAACTCTCTCTCTTTCAAGCACATATGCACAAAGGAGATGGGACCAAAGAGAGGAAAGTTAAGACTCCCTGTGGTGTTTTACATGGAGACAGCTGGACTCTGTGCTGAGCTGAGCGTGTGCCTTTGTGCTTCTCTGTGCGTGCAGTTCATTCAGATGTGCACTTTCTGACACATCCTGACCTCTGTGTGTGCCTTTTTGCCTTGTGTGTGTATGTGTGTTCAGACAGCTTTAATTAGATCATGCTGTAGAACACTGGCTGTGTTGGTTTTAGAAAGAGCACAGCTTGCATCCTCCTGTCACAGGGTATCATCCATCCATCCATCCATCCATTATCTATAATGCTTATCCTGAAGAGGGTTGCGGGTGGGGGGGTGAGAGGTAAGGTACACCCTGGACAGGTCAATCTCCAGTCAGCCAGGTTTCGAACCTGGAACCCTGTTGCTGTGAGGAGACAGCGCTAACCATTTGGCGAACCATGCCGCCCACGGGGTATCAACATGATATCTGTTTTGCCAAGCAGAATTTCCTGTTGCTGCAAATAATAAGACAATCAAATTCAAAAGGGATTGGTAAAGATTTTTTAAATTCACTCAATGAATTTAAAATTTAAAAACAAATGAAAAAATTAATTCAGTAAATTTTTTACATTCTCTTATAAAGAAATAGAAATGCAGAGGCATTATTTAGTCATTTAGTGCTTCAGTCATTTCATTGACTTTAATGGGTTGCTTGAAATTTTTTAAATTTCAGTGTTAATCATGTCACTATTTTGTGTTTATAACACAGTATTCCTTTGTGATGATGTGTCATGTTTTGCTGCTTATCCAGAGTCTCTTCAGTATTTATGTGTATGTAAGTGTGGAAGAGACAGAATCTAGTGAAAATCAGCACTTCACCAAATCACTGATCGGTCTCACAAGCACTGATTTTTCTTATTACCATGCTTAGGTGAACCCTGCCCTGCATTAAATAGTACATATACCATCATGCTGTATGTTAATTGGCTCCATCTGTTGTAAGCTGCATGTTGCCTGAAGTCAAGACACTGTTTGTCAGCTCTGTCAGCATCAGATTCACTGAGGGATAAAAGGATGATTGGCTGCTTCAGGGTTTTTGCTGGTTTTGCTGGTTTTGCTGCTGCAGCGATGCAAATTTTTGCTAAGGAAATTATACTAGAAGGTTTTTCATTTGATCATTAGGCATGATGTCAGATTGTATTATAGAATTGTCATTGTATTAAGAAAACAAAACATCAAAATTATTTGCCAAATGGACCAGCTGGTTTGCTTGTGTGTGTGCGCGTGCGTGTGTGTGTGTGTGTGTGTGTGTGAGTGTGTGTGTGTGTGTGTGCCCACAAAAGCCTAGCAATATCATAAATTGCAATGATCTGCAAGGAAGATGCTGGCTGCTACACTGGCTGTAAGCAAGCTAGTAAAGGGTTTTCCAGCTGAGATAATTGTGCACATGGCACAATTATTATTTAATTTTCTCTACTTTCTAAGTTAATGGAAAAAAAATAGT
This sequence comes from Monopterus albus, assembly GCF_001952655.1. NCBI lineage: Eukaryota > Metazoa > Chordata > Actinopteri > Synbranchiformes > Synbranchidae > Monopterus > Monopterus albus. The sequence goes on from NW_018127911.1 coordinate 5,585,103, forward strand.
AGCACATTAGTATTTGAATAAAGTCTGCTTTTATAACCTCTCATTCCTAGTGTACTTACTACTTTAAAAAATTAACCAACTTTGTCCAGGGGTGCCCAAGCATTTGCATACATTTCTTAGGTGTGCCATCACAGCCACATACTTAATTGTGCATTTGAAAATGTATTAATGTATGTATAATAATGCATATGATACAGGCATGGCCCAACGGCAGCATTTTGTTCTCTATCCTTAGAGCTTCTTCTCGAAATCACAACTCTATTTTTAGCCTGCCAGCTAAATACTGAATGCATGTGAGTCATGTGGTCTCACCCCTCCTGTAGAGAGGTGTGTGTGTGTTTGGGGCAGTCCAGCAGTTCTAAACAGAAGCAGGTAAAACTCATCTATGTAACTTTTGTTGAACTGTTGCCAAAATCAGTGCTGAATATGTAAATTATGAGGTCCCAGAAAATCACTCGGTGATGGTCTTGGCAAGCCAAGCCCCGAAATAAGTAAAAAAAAAAAAATCCCTCAATGATCGGTGCGTTTCGGTCATGATTCTGTCCCACCTGTTTCCAGTCTCATGCTTTTATTTTGACACAACTTCCTGCTATAGCCTTATCTCAGCTACAGACTTTTTACTTTAATCAGTACTCATTGTTTACACCTGTTTTCACCCCGTTATAGGCAGCTTTTCGTTGTATCGTTTTGTTCGCTGTCAGTGCTCTTATTAAAGAGACAGTTTTGCTTTTACTCGTCTGGCTCTATAATTGAGTTCACCCCTTGATATTAGCAGCTTTACACGCCAATCCTGACAATTTGTACTGCTTTGCACGTTAAGGGAGCAGCTTAGAGGCAAAACATTATTTGCAGTGTGTTTGTAGCAACAAATACATCACATAAGAAGACACTCATTTGCAAGTGTGAGTTATGACTGTCGGAGCTCGATTGATGCAAAATACATTAGGACTGTGAGGTTATGGCCTCCACTCTGTTCAATCAATAGATAGCATGACATCATTTTTGGGGCCTTATTACTCCACCACACATTAGCATTATATTTAGAATATTACAGCAACAAATCTAAAGCACACCAGAGACTATACACTCATAGGCCACTTTATTAGGTGCACCTGTACAGCTGTATGCTGTTCAAGGCAACACTTCTACCTTGACCTCCAGTAGGTCACTTAGCATGATGTTCACTTTGACCCCCTCTTCAGGTGTCTGGCTTGTGTATACTGGTCAAATAGGGCCCACTGAAACCAGGGCAAAAGTAAAATATGTTACAGAACAAAAATGGTCAAGTTTTTTTTTTTTAAAGATGAGTTTAAATAAAATATCCTGTGTTGCTTTAAGTGATACATTATACAAACTGTTTGAGAGAATAATTCACTGCTCTTGCTCATTTCATTCAACACTTTCACCATTCTTTATTTGGACAGTGACAGAGATGAGCCTCTATGCTGTGAAAAAAGTATGCTGACCTATAAGAATTTAATATTTAAGCAGCCTGTCAATATGGATTCAGTAGCAGCTGGATGATGGAGTATGAGGGTCAGGAGTTCAGGGTCAATCCACAAAATGTTCCTTCCAAAAGCTCTTGATAATATCATTGATTGATTGTGTGCATGTGTCTGTGAGAAAAATCTCTCTTTCTCTCTCCTTATTTCTCATATTGTTGTCTTTGTGCTGTTTGTTTGCATCACAATATAAATTGAATTAAGTGTTTTGCATAGAAAAATCTAAGATAAAAAGTATAACATGACTATATATATATATTGTTTCCTATCAACAATCTATATAGGTTGGGTGGAGTCTGGATTCAGATGTGTTGTGTGCTTGGACTTGATGCCGAACAATTCTACAAAAACCTACAATTAGATGGTTTGAAGTCAGCATCCTAAATTGTCTAAAGCAGTGTGAAGTGATGTTTGTTTCTCCATGCCTGTCATTTGTCTCACCTTTATTTGTTTCCCTGCTTCTCAGAACCCTCCACCCTCGCTCCTCTGTTGCAGGATGGGTAGAAACTGAAACACCCAGGAGCCTGAACAGAATATGAAAATAACTAGAGGAGATTAGATTTGGAACTGCTAAACAGACTAAATTGGCGTGAAGTATTCTCCTCTGTAGAAACACTGTTGTAAATCAGCTGTCAAGTTGCAGACATACTCTCACTAATAAGCACACTTATTTACTTTTTTGTGTTATTTTGGCATGCTTTTTTGCTCCTCCTAATGACCTCTGGCTACCCTGTCAGGATGTTTATACACACATGCATGTGGCTATCCACACATAGAAATATTCCATCAGATAGCCCTGTTTATTTAAGCCAGTTTTCATGGCTACAATAACAGTGGATAGCCATTGGATTAACTAGTTGCCTACTGGCTTGAAGAGAGGCCATGGAACCATAGCCTGTAGTTCTCTGTCTGCTTTGTGCGTGCTCAACAGGACATTGCTCTTTGTTGAGGACAAGTCTAGGGAAAATCTATTCACAGAGCAATGGATGAGATGAGGAGAGGAGAAGAGGGAAGGTGGGATTGGAAATGACTGGAATATTGAGGAGAGGTAGATGGATATGAGGTGATAAAAGAGGAAAGACTAAGGCAGATTAGGAAAGGGTTGGATGGACAGAGGGAGGAGGGAAACAGAATAGAAGACAGGAAGAGCAGAAGAGCATTAGACGAGCAGAGGGTGACATGAGAGGAGAAACTGATGCATATGTGCACCAGCAGCTCACAAACAATCCACACAAACCCCCTCTAGACTCATACATTCATACAAAATTACACAGTGGTATACAGAACTGTAAAAGATCCACACGTGTATGTGTGTGTTTTTTTTTTTTTTTTTTTTTGTGCGATTTTGTGCGTCTTCCTCTAGGAAGTGCTGAGCTTGTGAACAGGAACTACAGTACCTTTCTTTTAGCAAGCTGAAAGCCCTGCAGGTGCACACACACAAACGCACGTATGCACAACTACATGCTGACAAAAACCACAGCCTTAGATTCTCTGTTTATCATTCAACACTCTGGTAGAGGCATTCATTAAAGTTTCTGTTTATAAAAAAGAAATAAAAGACAGTGAGGTTGCTCAGCAGTATGCTTGCAGTTGTAAATAATTTTGTGCTGACTTTTTTTTTTTCAACTTCTGATGCTGACAAAGGAAAGGACAGATGCTAAGTCACTGTTGGATTATTTTAAGCATCTCCTAAATGTCTCTGTTATTTACTATAGATGCTTCCTAGTTGCCATTTCACCTCTGTGAAATAATAAACATTTCTAATGTACAGATTCCTGCTTCAACACAACGCATTAACGTTAACACATGCTTTTAAAGGTAATCACATGTTAACTTAGATTTTTGTTTCTGGCGTTTGTGGAAGTGAACCTATTATTATTATTAACCTGTTATCAAATCTGATCTAAGGCTCTGTTAATGCTGTTGTCAGCTCAGGTCCTGGTTTGGCTGACCTGAAAGTTCTGCCATGAAATGGAGTGATGCTCCTTTAAGTTTTGTCCCAAGCAGGAACACACTTCACAGATACTGCCTGAATGAAGGACAGTTGACATGGTGTTTTCTCAGGTACATTCTCTTTCTCTGCTTCCTCT
>NW_018127911.1:5588831-5611331 GCF_001952655.1 Monopterus albus
CCTCTCTGTCCTCATCTTTTCTTCTGAGGCAGTTAGATACACAGTGGACCACAGAAGCACACACTCTCCTCTTTTCTCTCTCCCGTCTGCACCCTGCCTGTCAATTGTTATTTGGTCTGCTGTGGTTTATTGGCTTGGTTTTGTTGTGTGCCGGGACAATTGGAGCACAGTTTTGTTAGAGGAAGCTGATGAATGGTGTTCCCTGAGCTGTACAAACCGTCCTCCTCTCTACTTCATTGATGTGTTGATGTGATTCAGCTGGCTGCCCAGTGAGATTGTAGTATATACCGTTGTGGGCTTACAAGCAGACAGATGTGCATGGGTGTTCAATGCTGAAAAGGGCTTTTATTCTTGTTTAGCCCTCTCACAATCCCTCATGGTCTCTCTACTCTTATTCTCTCTCTGCTACATTACAGTATGCAACACTGAGATAGTATATGGAGTTCATAGAGAAAGGCTATAGTAAGCCACTGTCTTTTAGTAAGAGTGAAGAACTTCTTTTTGCTAATTCATTTATATTAATAAGGTTCTTATAGTAAATGCTGAAGCCATAATAGGCCAGTAATAAACGATAGAGTAAAAATAATTGAAAAAGAAAATAAAGGTCATTGTGCAGTGAGAGTGTGTGTCCTTTCACTTCAAAATTTAACAAAATTTGCCTGGAGTCCAAACTTTTGCATGTAACTGTTTGTCTAGAGGTCATTATAACATGAAGAAAGGCAGAAGACTCAGTCACTCATCTATATATACTTGATTCAGCTGATTCCCTCACCTCCCTGTCTCCCTCTGAGAGGTGGCAATCCTTCTCGGTTACTGTATTCATTCCAACAAGACAAGTCAGATATGTGACCCGTATGTGTAGGCAATAATACAGAACTTTCAACTCACAGGGACAAGTGAAGACCGTCAGCTCTCACACACAAGACAAGACCAAAAGATCATCAACAAGCTAGTTTACAGTAGTTAGCTTTCACTTACTGTGTGCTTGAATATATAACAATTTGATTCACTTTCCAAACCTTTTAGAAGCCGTCTTATCTATGACACTGGACATGGCTGGTCTGATCATGTTATTTCATTTTCACTACATGGGCTTTCTCAGGCACAGGAGAGGTCAGCTGGCTGTGGAACCATGTCAGACAGTTAACAGATTTGGTAGGCAGTCCAAGAAATTGCTGTAGAGAGAATAGTAGAATATCTAAAAAATAAGAAAGTTTTATGTTCATGCTTTTAGACTTTTTTTGATGTGTCAAAAACACATGCACATGATTTAAAACTGTCCGTCCATTATGTCTACATCTTCATATCAAGACAATGTGCAGCAGCAGCAGCAGCTTGGCTGCTGATGCACATTAATCACAGGAGTTTAAATTGTTGAATCATGACTTTTGAGCTCTGTGTTTTGCAGAACACATTTTATGAACTTATCAGTTTTCTTCAGTTTGGAAAAAATAATGGGAAGCTTAATTTCTCTTTGTGTCAGCAGTGAATGAGCTCTGTCTGTTGGCTCCCAAGAGAGCAACAGTTTTATAAAAGGTGGATAAGTATTTGAAGTGGATTTAGCCATGCTCATAAAAGGGGGAAACACAAAGATAATTAGGTCTCAATGAATCTGTGCACAGATGAAGGTGTTATTTGAGTGTGTTTGAGGCTCACTGACATAAAGATGGCATAAAGGGTAAAAAAAATAAAAGCTAGGCATGTGAATATACTGTAAATGAATGAATTGATTACTTGTGCTTCTGTACATTTCTTGCCCCAACTTTCTAAAAACAATTAAAATAATATATTGTTAGAGGACTAATTCAAAACTTGTTGCAACTGATGTAATAAACCACCAGCGGATTTTGGCATCCACTGGTGGTTTATTATGACAGTGTTGTTGTCAGGCAAGCTTGCATGAGCGCGTACAGCCTGGAGAATATGACCATTCCAGGAAATCCGTAAACTATTGCGTAAAACTACATATACTTGGAAAAAAAAGTCTTGCCAGCGAGAGTTTGCTAGACTTGTATAAACCGTGTTGCTTTTGCATAGAAGTACAACAACACAGGTACACCTCATTTTTTGAGCTTTCAGTCACAATTACGATGATCAAATCATAAAATACAGAAGAGCATGCCATGGGCACTTTAAAGCCTACTTCACCCACAAATTCACCAGTATTGTAATGTTTGGCTGGCTTAACTTTTTTAATCCTGTGAGTAACTCGGCAGACAAACAGGGAGGGGAGAAACCATTTAATGCAAAGTAGCACTTGTTATTAATCTTGTTCTGGGGAGGGGCTGGTGACATGGGGGACATGCCAAAGAAAAGCCAGTTGGTGAAGGATGGAAGGAGCTGGCAGTGCCTTTGGTTTTCTCCACCACAGTGGGTGGGAGGGCGTTGGCCAGTATAGTACGTTATATGGCACAGCTGTTGTTCAGTTGCTTTCTCGCCATGCAACAATGGTACTGTTCGAAAACTAGAACCGGTAGGGTGATAACTGCAGTAGTCCTGAGTATGTTGTAGTGTATATGTAGGCCTAGATTGATTGGGACGGTTTGTCGCTGGTCTTGGATTACAATGGCAGTACTGGATAATCACAGCTGGCAGTATGCCCAGGCTGGAAAAACCCTGATCAGACTCTCAGGTAGAGAATTTTGTATTAGAAATAGATTCTGTTTAACTGGAAATATGTTTATTATATTCTTGTCTGCAGTCTGTTTGCAGTTATCGTAGCACTTATCGTCAGCGGATATGTTACATATATGAAAACTGCCTTTATACCTCTAAAAACATGTACTGCTAATTTAATATTAATAATCAAGAAACATTATACTGCATAATGTTTTGTCAGTGCTGATATTTCAGATATTTTTTATTTTTATGCTGCATTGGTTTGTGTTTTTTAAATCAATGTAACCTCTGCATGCTTGACATACACTAGGAACTTAAGTCATAAAGGCAGATGTCATAAATGAAGCCAGCCAAATGGAAGACAACACTTGTCTTGCATTTGTAGAAACCACCACCATTTGTTTTATGGTGAAGTCATTATTTTGTTGGTCAGTGATGTTGGTCTAACAAACGTGAGACTGCAGTAATAGCACTACTATGTCTGAAATGAGGTAGGAAAGTGAATTATTGGATGGCAGCGTAACAGACGGCACCTAACCCTCTGCACATGTTTCAGTTTTTCCTGGACCCAAATTGGCATACTGTTACAAATTAAAGGTATTCCCAAGTGGACGCTGTACAATCTAGAACTGACCAAAACAAAAGCCTTGCAGTAAATAATACTGTTACTAAATAATACTGCTTATTTTTCATTGAAACTGTGTAAGATTGGGGTTTTCATTTAGCCTAGTGGCAGTTTTTCTGGTGTTAAGGTACATCTTTTTTTGTTTCTTTCAGTGTTTCCGAGACTGTCAGTACTCTACTTTATGGTGGGCTAGCAATGACTGTAAAGTTCCAATACCTGTAGGATCAATCATACTTTATATGTTATCCTTGAGAGAATTTAGGTGGGAAGGGAAGGGGACACAAAAAGGCCACCACATGTATGCCTACTGCTCTTTTTTTTTTATTATTATTATTTGCTTTGCCAGCACCCCTCATGCTGTCCTCTTTTAGTTTAGCATATGGGTCATTCTGCTCAGCATGTGCTGACCTGCATAGACACAAAACTCATTTAGTTACAAAAAAATAAAAATAACAGCAGAAACAGTTACTTGGAGGATACTGTATTGTCTATGTTAACTCAATGTTAAGAACCACCATGCATGAGCAGCTTGCAAGCATGCACAGCCACTGCCTGATAGGTAAATCAGTGACAGGTGCTTAAACAGGTCAATCAGGACACCTGTCCCGTGTCTTAAGCACAGGTGGGGCCTAAAAGTGCCGATACTGAAGGTAAACCTTTAGCCTTGGCCCCATGAAACACTCTGATCAGCTAGCTATAGATAAAAAGCCATCACTCGGAATGAAAATGGAAATGTTCTTTCTCATTCCCTCTTGCTCAATCACCCAGACATGGTGCCTGCAGGAGTAATGAATGCAGACATCTGCAGAGATGACAATTAGGGGAAATAGTGCTATTTGTCATGAGGAGAGAAATACAGAATCAGATCACACCAAGCTTAGGATTTTAAATGCCCCTGATGTAGTTGCATCTAAAGTACTCATCCCAAGTCCCAGGTCATAGTTATTACTTGTGATGACCACTTTGCTATCAACCCATGTCTGTTGTCACTTGGGACAGGTGAACCCTTTGTCCTCATACAGTATGCGATAAAATGTGTGTCCATTGGCCTAGCTTTTATGGTTAGAATAATGAAAAAGTTCTCTGTTATGACTGTAGAAGGCAAAGTATCAATTCATGATGCTTTCATTGTGTCCTATCAAACAGTGCTCAGAGAAATAAGCCTTGTCATCCATTGAATGTCCCATCAAACTTTGTTGCAGGCTTTTAAAACCTTCAGACAGCATACATATAGAAACATTGTAGATGTCCAACGTTTGTGCTTCACATGAGGAATTGTTACAAGAGTTCTGTATAAATGATGCTGACATGAAGACAAGTGTTTCTAAACAAAGGGCTGCTGCGTTGCTTCTCAGCCCTCAAGTCGGTTACTGACATGGACGCTGTCGAAAAGAGCATGTGGCTTGGTCCTCCATTAACTCGCATTTTGTCATCCCTCCAAATTTAGCCGTGTTGCAGTGTGTGGAAACTGAACTGTGTAAAAAGACAGCATTAAGCACTGGCAAGTGACACAGAGGGTTGCCATTAGTGAGGCCTACGGGAACACTAGCTATGTCAGAAGTCAATAGAGCCAGCAGAGGAGGGTGGGGGGACGACAGACAAAGTGAGAAATGACAAAAGAAAAAAGAGATTTGTAAATTATACATGGAGTTCAAGTTGTTATTCAGGCTTGCTGAGGTGTGAAAGGAATAGAGAAACAGCTGTAGCCTCATAAAACAACATGTACAGTACTTATATTCTGTCAAGGTTTGTTACAATCTTAATGAAACAGCTACAGACAGTTGCATCTATTTTCTTATTTGTGCAGCATATTTTCATCCCCGGGCTGTCTCCAAACTCTGTGTGTGTGTGTATTTTTATGTGTGCCTCCTCTTTATATATTATTTATAGCCGCTTTTACTTCACATGCATGATACTTTCATGAACACATCTGTGTGTGTGTGTGTGTGTGTGTGTGTGCCTTTGTATTACTTACATCATGAGGACTGAAACCTGTTAACACACTCGCACTGTGGGGTCCCGGCCATCCACTGAATTTTAGGGTGGCAACATGGTTTAGGGTTAGGATGAGGTTAGGTGTTAGGGTAAGTGTTAGGCAAGTAGTGGCTATGGTTAAAGTTAGGATAAGTCTACAGGAAATGAATGTAAGTCAATGTAAAGTCCCCACAAGGAATGAAAACACAGTGTGTGTGCGCGTACATACATGTGTAGCACTGCAGTACTGTGAGTACAGAAGCACAGTAGTTCATTATGCAGGACTGAAAGTGTTTTGATTATGCCCTACAATGCTCTCACAAACAGCTCAGTGAAATGGCCTTCACATGGACACTGTTGTTTGCGTAAGACTGCTGACCATTGTTTGTCTTAGAATTGCCCCCTTAGCTGCTCTCACACTATACTAAATAAGAGTTATATTTAAAGTTTGATCCATATGTTTTGTACTAAATGGTGTGGATGTGATTTACAGTGCATTCTGTTTTCTGAACAAGTGTTCAGTGACGTTGTTTTATCTGAGGGTGTCACTGCAGTTGTAGATTGAGCATTGAAGCATAATGCTAGAGCTGTGCCATAAGATACGTTTTTGTTTCCTACCCTTTCATTTGTTATGACTTATTCATACCCTTTTGCTGTGCTTAGGGGTTATAGCCAGGTCGAGGGGCTGTGGTAGGAGCAAAATGTTATTTTTGCTGTAAGCCACACTGTAACAACAATATGAGAAACCTGATGAAAGCTGAGTTCACCACAGTCCCCAGGCCCCTTGCCAGCTCTGACTGAAGGTCACAGAACTGGAGTAGAGCAGAGGCAGCTTGAAGTGATGTTAAATCTGAGAGGAGAATGGAACAACTGTGTGTTTGTTTGTAAAAGAAATGGAAACAAATACATGAAAAGGATATACAGTTGTTGAGGAAGAAAGATAGATAAATGGGGAATGGGGTCTAGCAAGAGAAAAATAGAGCTCTCAGTTGTTTATCTTATTACCCTGTTGCACCCTGGTAACACACACTTGCTGTTATTCTAGTCAGGGTTGTCACCCGGGGGACGTGACAAGCAACCTGCTTGTAAGAGCCCATCATGTAGTCTAAGCTCAGGCTAAACACTCATTGCCTACAGCAACATGTAGAGCAATGGCAGCCTGATATCCCCACACACTAGGGGTTTAAGCAGAAATAGTACAAGGAATGGCATACATGATGGAAGTTAAGTACAGAGCTAAAATCTAGTGAAATGGGGAAAGAAAATTGTAGAGCAACAGCAAAGACCATAGTTTAGTAAATTTAAATTGAGTTTTACATTTGTTTTTGTTTTGTTTTTCTTTTTAATTACTACAGTATTCCTATGATTGACATTTAAAGCCCCAATAAGTAACAATTGGTACTTTTGCTCTTTGGCTCCACCTTAGTTGCTGAGTCTAATTCAATTTTACACAACCGTTGTAAATACCAGTTGCACTTTGACCCCTTCTCATGGACAGTGGTACATGTGGATGTGTCACTAATGTGAAACTACCCAAGACTTACCAAACTTTCTCGTAAGAAATGATTTTATTTCTTTGAAGGACTGAGGTCTTTTTACATCTGGAAAAAAAAACTACAAGTCTCTGTAAGACAGGGGATGACATCGACAGGGTTACAGCCTACATGAAATATTTCATAGAATGCCCCATAAGAACGCCAAGCTAGCTGAAGGGTATAACACATGGTAGTTGCGTGACGTGGTGTTGTAAATCAGTTCTCCGGGATGAGATTGCAAAATTACATAGTGTAATAACAGACAATCCAGGCAATGGCAGGGGCACAGTTTGCCTCATTACAAATCAGTGTGCCCTCAAAATGATTTTGAAGCTGTTGTTTTATTGTAAAAATGTTACATATTGTTGCTTTAAGTGTAATTCAAAGAGCTGCTTGGCTTGCTTCAAACGCCCAGGTGACACGATAATTGTCAGAGAATCAGCTAGATTTTTGTCACCCTCTAAAACCTGATAAACTGTGTTTTATTACTTCTGTCAGCAAAAGTTGGGTCTAAGCCACTGAAGATTAGGACAAAAACACACAAAGCTGGCTGGTATCACACTGTCAACATTGGCTGTGGACACCACAACCACAGCACTACCTAGAGAACCTGTTGGTAGACACTGAGCGCTAGTTGTTTCCAGGATGACAGTGACGTTACTTTTCTCAGGGCAAAGGCTGTCAGTCTTACTCCTGCACAGTGGGACACAGGTCAGAAGACAGGCTTACACATGCACGCATACAGAGCTGCATTATCAAACACATATGAACAGACAAAAGTCACACAGATGCAGACACACACATGATCAAATGAATCCACTCCCACAGTTCCTCTGTTTTTGTGCTGTTCCCAAAAGCCGTGCATTCTAAGTTGGTCCAAGTCAGGCCAGTCTGAGCCAAACTGGGCTGAGCAGTGTGATAAATGCCTCCCAGTTCTCTCTTTTCACACAAATCCATAATAAGGTTCACATACTGGGCTCTGACCCAGAACTGAAGTAGGAAAGAGCCATTTGAAATCCACCAGAGTCACATGCGATGTACATCTTCGTGGCTAGCAGACACCAGATTCTAAAAGCGCTTACATTTATACAGCTGTGCTGTATGACTTATTCAAATAAACAATGAGAACACATTTATTGCATTTATATGATGAAATATTGCTGCGTGCACATCATTGGTATAACATTCATTTCATAGTTCTGCTCTGCATCTTTGGATCTCACCACTGTTACTCTCACTGGCAGTTGGAGTTTGTGTTATCAGGTTCATGATGAGCTGATCCGGACAACAGCCAGGGGACCTGTACTGTAATATATCTGGAGTGTTAATTAGCAGGCCTGGTCTGTTGTGCTGTATACAGCCTAGCTTGTAATTGCTCCGAGTTTGAGGTTAACAAGGTTGTGAGCCAGAGGATTGGCATCACACTACATGCCAGGCTGTGTAGATGCACCATGTACAGTCTAGCCTGTGGTCTAAAGGAGTGGAACAAAAGGATTGGCACAGTTCACTGAGGCCAACCACTCCTACTGTATGTGCTATGGAATGATGACATGAATATACACTTGCATTCATCTTGGAGTATGATGCAAGTAGGTGAATAAATTAGTCTGTACAAATTTGGTCAGAGATTTATAAACTTTTCCAATCTGATCTAAACTTAGCACATACTGTATATTCCCCATTATTAAAACCTGCTAGAAACCACTCTGCAACCAAGTTTGTTTTCATCTTTGGTATGAAGAATGGTTACAAGGCACAAACACAGTCTGCTCTGTAGTAGTGCATTCAGAGCATCGTAAGCTACAATTTTGTGCCTTCACCTCTTTATTCTGTGGTTGGGTGCTTTACTAGAATATAACTGCTAAACCAAAAGGCTTGGCTGGCCTTTGAGCTGCATAAAAACACACAATTAAACAAGCTGCCGCTATCACTGAGCAAGGTTTACGTTATTCAAGACTGGCCAAACTGTAACTGAACTTGCATGCAAGTCTGTGAATCGAGGAACACTGACCATCTGATGTTAACAGGTGAATTATGAAGTGTCAGTTTTGCACCGAAAACTACTTTATTTATCTCTAAGCTCTGTTTTGCTTGGCAAGGTTCCAAGGAGAAAACTACATTTATTTTATGGCTTCTTCTTGCAGCGTTCCTCTATTTTGACCATTAAACTGTTACTTGTTAGGCATTAAATGGCAAAAACCTATAATAAGGGGGCTCATTTGAGAATGTCACCAACTACCTAAAATGTGGTGACAATGTAAATTACCACTATGACAAATTGCTACAGCTCTTACATTTTAAGGGGCATTATGCATTGTCAAGCCAGCTCAAGCACAAAACCCATCCATATGACATGCTGTCATTGTCCTTTTGATGAATGTATGCATCAGGATGTCTCAGTGGAAGCACATGTGTGAATTTCTGTGTTTCTACTCTTGCCTGTGCGCATATTGTGTCATAAAAGGCAATCTGGCATTCACCACTCCCCCATCACTTATGTCTAAATGATCCACTACCTGTCATGTGTACAATTGGTCTTTTCCTCTCACCGTTCTAATCTTGTGCTTCCTATTAATTTGTAGATGTGCAAGGACAGATGTATAACAGTGAGTGCTGAAAAAAAAAATCTTCAATCTCCAGCTTTAAATTCTAGATTAAAAAGGATTATTACAAATAAAGCTCACAATACCAACCTTGTTTCTTGGACGAACACTGTATTTCATTTTGATGCACACTGGGTGCAGACTGCCAGTACACTGGATCACTCTCATTATGAGCGCATTATGAACAAGCAGTCTGTGATTGAAAAGCTTTATTTCATGCTCGGCAGACTTGTAAATGAGAGGTTGTGTGTAGTGAAGGAGGGGAGAGAATTTCATGGATGTCTGTGTTCTGGTGCGTTGGTATGTGCAGTCAGAAGCTGTGATGAGATTCCATGAACTGTGTGTAGGGTAATATTTCATTTTTGTGGGATATCATACAGGTTATTGCTGCATATAAACAAAACTGAGAAAGGCTCTGTGTTTGCATGTGTACTTGTTGTGGCGTTGTTTTACTATGTTGACGTCATGAGTAATAGACCATCATACTGTGGAAGCAACTTGCACCTCACAAGCAGCTGTTTATATTTTGCTGCTTTCCTTTTTTTACAGTCATTCAACATGTCTATGTGGAAATTTCCAACTTTATCTTTAAAATCCAGTGTTTCTAGCATTAAGGTATGAAACCTGACAGCCACATCTGCTTCTATCTTAGGTGCTGAACCTCAGTTTTAGCAGGGCTGCAGCAGTATAAGAGAGGTCAGTGCTGACTCTGTGCCAGCACCAGCAAACCACCACAGTGATTGCCTGGGCACACTTCACAGGAAACACACACACACACACACTCACTTATGTGAACACACAAAGTGCATGTGGAGTACTGTTTCTGTCTGCTTGTGCCCTGTGGTGTGGTGGTTCATTGCACACATGCACACAGTAAAACATCTTTCCAGCTAAAGCCATGCTGAGTCTCTGAGAGTGGGGCGCAGATACAATGGGACTAGATGAGAAACAGGTGCAGCAGGTTATCAAAAGACAATCAGCAGCAGAGAGAGAGATGATAAAAACTATGAGTGTGAATTGCGAGGGACTGCCCCTCTCTTGGAAAGAGAATGAAACCATTTTTACCCCCTCAGTCCCATCTCATCTCACCTGGTTTTGATGTTATACATGAGTCAGGTTGTGTCTAGTCTGACCACTTCCTACAGTGAGCTAATGTGCTGCTGTAATTGATGGCATAGGAGCCATTAAAACCTGTAGGAGTTATTTAGCCTGTCTTTAAGCAGTCTCCTCTGTATTATTTTCTGTCTCTCTCTGTACACTGTATTTATATTCTTCACTATGCTCTCTCACTTGAATCATTATCAGCCTGTGCTTCTCTAGTCCTGTCACTTCATACTTTGTAAGACTCTGTCCCTTTCCATCTCAATCTGCCTATGATCCATCTTTGTATGTCTGTCTGTTTCTCTGTCTTTTTGTCTCTCTCTGTCTTCACGTTGCATTCTGCGACATCTCTTTTATTCCGTCATACTATATCTTCAGTCCGTAACTTATTTACAACCTGGAGGATACAGTTGTAGGCTAGTTACTCATGTTGAAAAATGCCTTCACTCTACTCCCTCTCCTTGCTTTTATGAAAGTGTAGACAGAAAAATGTTAGAACTTTGAGAGCAAATACTAACCTCTGAGTAATCGCTGGCTTCAGTGAAAGATTATGGCTTCTACTGTAGTATAAAATGAATTTAAATTCGTGGCTGACTTTTATTTGAATGCATTAGGTATGAGTGTGTTTGAGTGCATGATTCAGCACTCAACAGTCAAGCCACTATCTAATTACTATAGCTCATTTCCATTCACAGTCATTGTGATTAAATGCTTGTTTAAAAACTGTCACAGCAGCACGGTGTTTGTGTAAAGTTGTTAGCTCTTTCGTCTACAGTATGTCTCCCTTTATGACTCCTAAGTTCTGTTTACCAAAACCAAATATATAAAATGTTTCCCCTGTGATTGCATTCTCATCCTATTTTATCATTTTTTAGAAATACACATCAACATGTCTAAGTTGTGATTTATCACAGTGAAAGAAGTTCACGAAATCCTTCAACTCAAGTTTGCAAAACAACTCTAAGCTTCTTTTCACTTCTCTTTTTACTATAAACACTTGATACAGCTAATGGGAACTTTTACTGTAAGTGACATAAATAAATGCCATTTTCTATGGAATTTTACATTGTCAATGCAATCTGCTTTGACAGTATTTGTTTATTGTTTCTTATAACTCTGTGGCATTAATGATTTAAAATATAATACAGTTTAACACAGTGAAACATACAACCACCAATAAGATCAAATCTATATAACTTAAGATTGTCATAAGCAGCTTCAGTTACATGCTGCTTTATGTTTCTGTATAGGGATATACTGTAAAATTGTGACACAGATAACTCACAGCCTAAGGAGGAATATCTGACGACATTGTCAGCTAAGTGTAGCCACACACAGAGTCAGTCCCCCCACCTCATTCAGTATCATTCCATTGCTTTGGTCTGTGCATTCTCATGTGCCACATTTCTGTAATAAAAGTATCCTGAATAATTGATTAACAAAGCATGACAGGATATTTGACTATATCACACATTCCTACATTTTCCCTGTCAGCGGACCATCTAAATTTGTTGTTGTCATGACGGACTGCTCCATCACACCACAGGGATAAAAGTCAGTTGATGTGTGTGCGCGTGTGTTGATTTTCTCCATCCTGCTTCCTGGTATTAATCGATGTGCCATCTGTGAAGGAGGCAAAACAAAAGAGTTGACAATTGAAGAACATACTGTAACAGAGCATGGGTGGGACATCCTATGTTTGGCAGGATACCAGGCTAGGCTGAACATCTAGTGCTGCAACAATGTGCTAACTAATTATTCATTCATTAATTCATTTGATGTGCAGACAGGCTAATTGCTTCTGAACTAATGACGGAACAATTGCTCGTCTTGCCAGAGCTTTTCATGACTTTTAATTGTAACCAAACCCATAATGACACTCACTTGTGCTCAGCCAACACACTGATTAAATTTATTTTTATGAAATGCCGATTAACAGAGTGGTGTTTTCTCAGGTTCACATCTATGCTTACAGTATAATGTAACACAGTGGAACACAGTGTGTCAAAGAAAGTGGATTGCCGTGTTTAAGAGTCCTCCTGCCTTCCTTACCGTTTGGTTTTTCTCTGTGTTTTAGGGTTTCATCGCAATGAGGATATAAAGGCCATCGATGTGCTTCCCATCCTCAAGGAGAAGGTCGCCTTTCTCTCAGGTTTGATTTATACAGTTACAGCAGACGTTGTATCGTTGATATGATATCAGCACTGTGCTCATTTTAGCTGACATCAATTTGTTTCAGTGAGGAGCATCGTGACAAAACCAGAGTTGCAAATTTATAAGAAAGATGACGTGCGCGACGTGCAGTGAATTCATCCAGATCATTCGAATAAAAGAAGAGAATTCAGTCTCATACAGTGCAAGATTGTTTTCAGAATGAATAAAATTTGTAGTTGTTAGCGGAAGAATCTCCAAGACCTCTAAAGCCATGTTCCAGTTTCCATAGTCATTATTGCTACGTGCATGGGCATTGCCATACTGTAACTGTAAGTGAGTTTAAGAGAGTGTTTTTCTCTGTTCAATAACAGCCAGTGTTGTTTGTTTCTGCGGTTTCACAGAAAGGCTTCTACCCGTCTTGTCATCATGAGACTAATGTGACCCCTGACACTTCAGTTTGACTCAGAGTAGTCATGACTAAGTGCAGACAAATGTACAGATGATACCCTCACAGATTAGCTGCTGTCATCTCAAAGATCTACTGCCCTCACTTTAGATCTTTTTTGGAAGGTTTTCTGTGGGTTATGTTTTCCTTCTTAAACTTGGCAGCATCAGACTAAGCTGTTGAAGGTGAAAGAACTGTATTTTAAAATTTCAGTAAATTAATTTATTCAGCTTAAAATGAAAGTTGAAAGTTCCGTGTACATGTCATTCTTAGGTTTCTGTGTTTACAGTTGCTCAAGTGCACCACAGCATGAATGGCATGTAGCTCTTACCTAATGACGGCCTTCTGATTCCTACCCACAGGTGGCAGAGACAGACGTGGAGGTCCTGTTCTCACGTTTCCAGCTCGGAGTAACCACGACAGAATACGATCCGATGACCTGCGCAGGCTCATAGCCTACCTGGCTACTATTCCCAGGTAGAAACTGTGCTCATGAATACACATACACAAGGCATTAGTGGGGGATTTGGATGCAATCGTACACAATCATATGTGACTTGCAGTATAGATTCTATTCTTGATGTTGCATTAATTTAAAACAGGCTCTTATGCAGGCACACTCGCACACATTTCATTGCTTTCTTTGTCAGACTTTCCCACGTCGCTTGGATTTAAAATGCCGATGCATTACCTGAGGCTACAGGTGGGATGGTTTCATTTTGGTTTCTCTACGAAGTTTCAACCTCCCTCTTCCCCCATTTCCTCTTAACTCTCTAGAAGAAGCTACTACTCCTTTATGTAGGTTACCATTTATCCCTGTTTAGTAACACCTCTAATGTCCACTTAAGGGGTTTTTCCATTATAGGAACCCACTGAAACATGTCGTGCCAAGTAGCGCTCGCCACGGGTTCTGCGTTTGTTTCCACTATACCTACCTGACCTACTTTTGAGGTGTGTTCTGGGAGCTAAATTTCAGCACCCCTCAGGAGGTAGTACTAAAATGAAGTACCAGGAACACGAGGGGGAGGGAGTGCATGCAGGCATAGCAGTTGCCCATGATTGGTTAAATGTCCTTGTCTTCACACCTCAAGCATTAGCATTACAAGCCCAGTGTGTAAACACACAGCTGACTCTGTGTGAGAGGAAGCAGCAGCCCCTCCCTCCTCTACAGACAAGAGGTTGAACAGCTGGTCCTGTGGTGTGGTCAAAATAATCTGGAACTGAACACACTCAAAACAGTGGAGATGACAGTGGACAGCACCCACCCCCACCCCAACCATCACCATACTCAGTAACACTGTATCAGCAATAGAGTCCTTCAAGTTCCTGGGCTCCACTGATTCCCGGGACCTGAAGTGGAACAGGCAACATCAGGACCATCACCAAGAAGACACAGCAGAGAATATACTTTCTGTGCCAGCTCAGGAAGCTCAAGCTGCCCCAGGAGCTGCTGATATAGTGCTACAGAGAAATCAGAGCCTGCTCTCTGCTCTTCCATCACTGTCTGGTTTGGTTCAGCAACCAAACAGGACAGGAACAGACTCCAGTGGACAGTCAGGACTGCACAAACAGTCATCGGTGCCAGCCTGCCCTTCATGGAGGACCTGTACACCTCACGGGACAAAAGGAGGACGGAGAGGATCACTGCAGACCCCTCACAACCTGGACACAACCTGTTTGAACTCCTCCCCACTGGACGGCGTTACAGGTCACTGTGCATCAAGACAACCAGGCACAGGGACAGTTTCTTCCTCCGTGACATCACCCTGATGAACACTGAACCAATGACAACCTTCAGTGTAGTACCTTGTAAATATACCTTTGTATATATCTATCTGGAAAATCCATCTAAACTGTGTGTAGACATATTTTTATATTTATAAGTACTTTATTGTTATTATTAATTTTTTTGTTTGCACATTCTTTTTGTTTGTTCTCTCAGCCTTATCTTTTTTACTTGTCTACTGGTTGCCTTACAGAAGAACATTGTACATACACATTGTACCAGAGTCAAATTCCTCATGTGTCCAACACACCTGGTCAATAAAGCTGAGTCTGATTCTCTAAGCAGAGACCGACAGAGAGAAATTGCAGCAGAAAAACAAAGCAGGATGATCTGCATCAACCCCAGAGGCTATGCTTGGTGACGGTTAAGGGAAGTCCAGGGTATACTGCCCGTTAGGTTCTGATAGTGGAAATGCAGCATTAGAGTGGGTCATTCCTAATTAAACAAAGTCATGTACTGTAGTTGGCTTTTCTTTCCTGTTCCTCTGTTTCCTGTGTTGCTGTATGGACGCCAGTCTAAAAACTTTGCAGGAAGCATGTAGCCTGTTCTTGCAGAGTTGTATTCTGTTGTGCCTTGTTATTCTGCTCAAGCTGATGTTCACATTTATAATGTGTTCACACCTTTCCTTAACAAATAACCAGTAGCCAGAACTGTTCATTTTGGAGAAAGTAGCGATTAGCTTGGAGGGAGGCTTGTACTCGTCTGTTCTGCTGCTTCTGATCTCGCATGTTCTGTGATGTCTAGTGCTTTACAGTCTTTTTCACAGCAGTTAAAAGATTTGTCTTGAGGCAAAAGCTGGCCTAGGTCAGTTACTGCAACAACTGGGTCCAGGTTTTTTCATACTGTAGCTCTTGTAGGGAGTTCAGAGATGTCTGAGGCAAGAATATCCACAATATTGTCATCTGCAATTCTGTATTCAAGTCCAAAAACAAACAATTAATTAAATGATGACTCGTGGAACACAAACTTTTCACATCTTTTCAGACATGCATAAACATTAAAAAAGGGTCATGTCAAGTTTAAATAATGTAGCTGAAGGTTTGCAAACACTGTGACATTTTGTTGTTCATTCTTGTGTTTATGTCTTTGATCTGTTAATCGGTTTGGGGTTTTCGGGTCACACTAAATGAAACATGTTAAATGTGGATTCTTTACCTTGAAACAGATCATCTGCATTTTCTCAAATCCAGGTGGTGCCATACTAATAGTTTATTCAAAAATGATATTTTTAATACCTTTCTCTGACAATATCAGGTGTCATAGCAGTAACAAGTAGCCTGCTATGAATCAGAACACACTGGTTGCAGTTTGTGTACAATGATGAATGAGTCTCCAAAAGCTCAACTAATGTAAAGAGGTAAGATTAGAGAGGTTAAAAGGTGTGCCAGAGGCTACCAGAGGCTCTTCTCCTCAGTTTCATTTCCCTTTCTCCTGTCCAAATATTTCTACTTTCTTTCCCCTTTTACTATTATATCTGCCTCTCACTCTGCCCTCCCACACTCGCTCTCCTCTCGGTTTTTCTCTGTTCATTTGGCTCCCGATCAGTTTTCAGAGTGAGGTCAGAGTAAGTTAGAGCGGGAGGGTCTGCTTCTGTTTCTGTCTCCTTGCTAGACACATTGAGATTAAAGCCTTTAACACTGAGAAACAACCTTTTATGGAATTATACAGCAGCAGGACGTCTGGTAAGCAGCACTGGGAATCTCAATACTTGAATGTTTTAATTTTTTTCCCTCCTTAGATACTCTGTGTGCAGAGTCATTCACTTTTATTTTCCCTTTAGCATCTTCAGAATTACAAGTCTTTACAAAATTCACTTTTTACAGTGTGTCTTTTTTGCTCTTTGTTGTTATAGTGTCTCTATGTCTGTTGCATGGGCACTGTCAACAACATACTTTGATATTATCCTTTAGCTCATTCAGGTTTGTTTAGTCTCAAATCAGTCACACCTGATTTGTCCTTTACTTGTTAGTGGTTAATACTCTAAACTGGTTTCATGTCACCATTATAAAATCATGTAAAAGTTATATCTATCTTCTCCTGTGTTAATTAACTTTTTATCCTGGGATCTGACCTCCTTAGTTGTGTTTCTGCAGTGAGGAGGTGACCAGACATGGCTTCACAGTCATTGTGGACATGCGCGGTTCTAAGTGGGACAGCATCAAGCCTCTGCTGAAGATCCTGCAGGAGTCTTTTCCTTCTTGTATCCACGTTGCCCTCATCATCAAGCCAGATAACTTCTGGCAGAAGCAGAGGACCAACTTTGGCAGCTCCAAGTTTGAATTTGAGGTGGGCGACACATTTTTTTTAACCATTTCTAATACACAAAACTAATTCTTGTAACATTTTTAGCCTGAATTTTGTTGTTGTGCTGTGTTGCACATGAACTGCTGGTTTCAACATAGGCTCTTCTGAGGATATAGTGTTAGAATTATTTTGTTTCCACTACAGCTGGAGCTACTGGTAGTGTTCATTACAATATATCAGTATGCTTTAAGATGAACAACGTATTGTAGCTTAATTTAGCATAGACATCAGTCTTTATCAGCTCTAACTGAAGAGCTGCTCAGTGACAGTGGCACAGTTCTGTCCCATGTGGGCATGTGATGCTGGTATATTTAGTCCTGTCCCAGTTACTATGGAAACAGGATATATAGGACACATAGAAGCATTTCAACCCAACAGTAATACCTTCAGTTTTGCGCAAGCATTTTGATTATGCTATCAGATGTGTATTTTATGAGTGGGACGTGATGATTAAAACAAAGTCGTCTGAGTCTTTTGGACTGACTGCAAAGTTCTTGATGGGGGAAGTGATCGAGATGTGTTCTCCACTTCCTCACATGCTGCTGCTTTGTCACAACTGTTGTTCCATTGTTTGACAGTACAAGATGATGGTTTTATTATTTTAGTGTCACATCTCAGCTACCCCTGTGTGTGTGTGTGTGTGTGTGTGTGTGTGTGTATGTGTGTGTGTGTTTGTTTGCTTGCAGTTTAAAAAGAGATTATTAAAAACAAAAACTTGCTATTATAGCATCTTTACAGGAGCATACTCAGTCAGACTCTAGCCCCAAATCTGACTGCTGTTATTATTTATTTATCTGTTTATTTATTTACCCCACCTATCTAAACTGTACACATGTGGAGCCACAGACTCTGCACATTCTTTTCATAAACTAGGTTTAATACTGGGAAATAATTTGAAGTTTCCTATCATTTGTCTAATTTTCCATCTATTTTCCCATTGTTCACCTCCTCTGCTTCTTTATTGTCTCTTTCTACTTTATTTGTCTCACACACCCTTACCCAAACTAGACAGTGATGGTCTCTTTAGAGGGTTTATCCAAGCTTGTGGACCCATCCCAGCTGACTGCTGACTTCGAGGGCAGCTTAGAGTACAACCATGATGACTGGATTGAGGTTTGAATATTTACTCTCTTTTCATTTCATTCATTCTTTATGCTCTTTAGAAATCACACAGAAGACAACAGTCTTTGACTCTAGGCTTTTGTTTGTTCAGTTAGAAAAACAGCAAAACAACAATTAATCAGTGAGACTTGCCATTAATGCTCACCTTAATTCAATATTATCTTCACTTTGGAAAATGCAGGGCATTTTTAACTTTAATTTCAGGTGCGGCTCTCATTTGAGACCTTTGCCAGTGATGCAGCACGGGCTCTGGCACGTCTTGAGGAGCTCCAGGAAACCTTGTCCCAGCGTGATCTTCCACGGGACCTGGAGGGGGCTCGGCGGCTTATGGAAGAACATGCTGCACTGAAGAAAAGGGCAACTAAGGCCTCGGTAGAGGAGCTGGATACACAGGGACGAAGGCTGCTCCAAAGGCTACAGTCACAAACTGCAGGGGGTGGGAGTAGTGGTGAAAGTGGGTATGGTAACCGTGCTGGTGGAGCTAGTGGAGATTCCAACGACCATCATCATGGGTTCCATACACATGCGGACGCACACAACCTAGTGGCTAAAGTGACGGGCTTGTTGGATAAACTGCATGGGACACGCCAGAATCTGCAGCAACTGTGGCACATGAGGAAGCTGAAGCTAGACCAGTGTTTCCAGCTGCGTCTGTTTGAACAGGATGCTGAGAAGGTCAGAGTGCCATTCTATTGTACTGTATTTCAACATGTTCCGCTTTACAGTATCTACACAATAATTACATTTATAAGATAAAGTTAATTGGGTGCCTCATCACCCTTCTCATCACCACTCTGGTGTTTCTATGTTAATCTGTCCAAATGCTGCAGGCTACATCTTGATGCATGTCAGTATTTCAGGTCACACAGGAGCTAATGTGATGCATGAGCATGCATCCATTCTAGTCTTAGTTGGGTATTGAAAACTGATTGAAATTGCATTAATCCAGACATTTAAGTCCCCAGATCAATTTTCATCCATATCAAGGCCTGTTTTGTATATTGGCCATGGAAACAGAGATTAAATGGATGTGTGACTATGTGCCCACATGTCAGGGTTTGAAGAGAGGAAAGGCCGGGAAATGAAGCTACTGTATGTGAACCGTGCAGAGCTGGAGGCATATGCAGAGGCCTGCTATGGAAGGTGTCAGGAATGTAACTGAACACTCCTTTTTGACCAACATGTACAGAGAGGGCACATAGAACAGCACCACATAAATGAAAAAACCCTTTTCATTTGTATGGTGCCTTTTCCCCCTCTTCCATGGGCAGATGTTCGACTGGATCATGCACAACAAAGGGCTGTTCCTCACCAGTTATACAGAGATTGGAGCAAACCACCAGCATGCTGTTGAGCTGCAGACCCAGCACAATCACTTTGCTATGAACTGCATGGTAAGTTGCTGTCTTTCTCTTTGACGTGCACACACAAATGCACAGCAGCACGCTTACCACCTTTTGTACAATCAACATACACACACACAGACATGCACCTCATCTTTTTCACAGCCTTTATCCCAAACTGTCCCTTGGGCTATGTTTTGCTGTAGACTGAGATTCTCTGCCCTGCCACTGTCTCTCATATTATTCAGCTGTTTTCCATTTTGCCTCAACGCTGCCCCACTCTGTCATGTCTTGTCACAGTACTGTTCTGATAATTGACCCATATGCCTCGGTGCCCCTCCCATAGCAGTTTGCTGCCCTCTGCTGCTCTGCACCACACCCCACCCTACCCTCCTGTACCTTACTGTATAGTCTGTGGAGATCTGATGCTGTAACTGAAGACATTATACTGTACTGACTGACTCTGCACTTTTACGGGGCTCTGCTCTGCCAGTTCTTATCAAAGCTCATGGTGCTGGACACTGAAACTAATAATCTTGAACTTTCCTTTTTTTGTCTTCTTCCTGCCACAAACTATTCTCTGACTTAACCCTTTTCTAATGTCACTTTTTTTTATTGCATAGCCTCAATGAGCCAGTGGGGTTTCCACAACTCATCAATCCCCAATATCTAATGATATATGATTCCTTTTGGAAAAATGTAATTAAGTAACTGAATCAAGCTTAAACCAGCTAATATGGATCAACAGGATTTATTTGTGTCAGCAGATTCGTTTTGGACTGAAACAAGTTAAAGTTAGTATTCTTAAACGCGCTCAGTCCATTAACTGATTTGTGCAAAAACATCCAGCCCCCAACAAACAAAGATACTGAACCAAAGACTTTTTCTCTTCACTGTTGTTAGTGGGACAAAAGCGTAGCCAAAAGTGATAGGACCCCAAGCCTAACTCCCTCCTCTTACAGTGTCACCATTCTCAGTGAGCTGTATCATCATGAGGGCCCAGGGCGGCTGCAGCGTCCACCCAAAAGCAGTTAAATTAACACTGCGGGTTGGGAGGAACCAATCAGACAACAGGAGAAATGGAACTGCACTATAAACTCACACACACACTGAGAGTAACCACCACCCCCTCCATCTATTCTTCCACAGGAAGCGACGTTTCCCCTTCCTGTTTCTTGCGCGGCTGAATAGAAGCACACAGTGTCAGGGTTCTCGCTCATTGTGTCCTCTTGTTCCTGTGTGTTTCCGGTATATGTGAACATTTATGAGAGAGAGAGTAAAAACAAGGTGAAACAAGACACTTACACATCTGTCACAAAACATGTATCGCTATATCAGCCTTGTTTTTTCAGTATTGTATCAGTCATCACAGGAATTCATGTGAGGATCATCAGCTTTAAGTCCAGGTTTAAATCAAATGCTCAGAGTGACTTTCTGCAGTTATGTACATGATAATGTGCCATGCATAATGGAACAGAAGATGTTCTGTAACTGTTATGCCCTCTATGGGAGGCACATTACAAATGCATTTTGGGAGTGACAGCATTTCCTGACTCTCTTAGCAGTGAAAGATTCACACGTTTTTACACTGCTACCATTTGACACATACAGTTTTAAGACATTTTGTGTGATGGCTACTACTGCATTTTGCAGTACCAATGAATACATTATATTACCTCGGTGTCTTTGACCAGGAATTTAAAGAAGGAACATACTGTAGATTCTTTTAGAATTTTGAAAATGAGAACACAAGTGTGATTGATAGTCAGTTACAGACTTCAAGTGCTGCTACATTTGCTTTTTTATTCTCATTTTACGTTTAAAGGGATTTTATTTTATACTGTACCTTGAATTGGAATTGATAGTTACCAGTTGAACTGATGATTCAAACTTCATATATGAACATAAAATATAGCAAACTACTAACATCTCCCAATGCTAATTTTAAAGATCACATAATTCAACAAGTTTTACTTTTCTTCTTTTGCCTGCTTGAGACCTAAACTAAGAGAGGTGCACACTGACAAAAAATGTCAGCCTGTTTACATTATAATAATAACTCAAGCATTTAACCTTTTTTTCTTTTTGTTTTCCATGAGTAGTTTGTGTACTCCTTCCTGTAATTTGTTATAAAAGAGATTTAAATATTTCCCACAGACAGAGGCCAAATAGAATAAACATTCACATGTGCAATCCACGCATGCACATGCAATATATTGTTTAACGTTTTATGGCCCACTGAACACTAGCACTAAGCAGAGCTACCACGGACTTGTGCCTTTGTGTATTTGTGACTGTGTGACATGTATCCATGAAATACATTACACATGACAGGTAATGCCAATGAATTAGCAGGAGGGACTTTTTTTTTTTTATAATGGAAGACCAATTTACATTTACATTTAAAGGATCACTCAGAAGTATCAAATGTCTGCCGCTCCACCTCTTACCAACCTTAACTGATTGCTTAGAAGTTTTTACATTTGGCATATGTAACCATGAATTTTCAAATAACTTTAAAAAAGATTGCACCACCATGGGACAAAACAAAGATTCAAGTTTTTCAAGATTTGATTATGTCCTGTAATGGCTGCGGCTCCTGGCAGGTGTTGTTATTGTAGAACATTAAACTTTATCTGGTGGTTGTCATTGTGTAGTTAGTTATCTGCATTCATAATAAAAGTGTTCAGAAGAAGAAACTCATACCAGGACATGCCAAGTGAAGCTTAGGAAAACACTGTAGACAGTGTCATCTAGTTCTTCACAGAGCAAATACTTTAATTCTTCCTACCCTGTAAGTTGATTGATGTATGGACCTACTGAATGTCATCCTTTTCCCTCTTTCTTTCAGCCTGTTCTTTCTCTCATGCTTCTTTTCTTGCCTCATGC